>NC_061118.1:75027224-75327224 GCF_002878395.1 Capsicum annuum | reverse complement strand
CTTATTAGACCAAGTCGTCACTTGTTGTTCTAAAATGAGTTCATTTTGTCTATGGCTAATGACTTGGATGATAATCCATCACTTAAATAATGACTTATCAGACCAAGTCATCACACACATGCTTTGTAAGTTTAATAAAACCTTTCAGAGGAGATTCTAAAAATGATTGACTATTTTGTGCTTATTCATTTCTTGTGTATTCATATTTTTCCCTAGATATAGATATAACAATACCAACTAAAGGGAGGTCAAAGAAAGCAACCAAAAGGGTGACCAAAGAGAACTTGACTCGGAGACTCATCAATGAGTCTGAAAGTGAGCAAGATGAACCATATCTTCAGAGACGTAATACAAGGCAAAGTCTCAAGATAGTTGAACCTGTTCCTTAACCTGAAGATAAAATGATTGAGGAAGTAATCCATCCAGAAGAAGACTTTTCTTCTTTTGAAAAACCCTCTTTAGGGCAACCTATTCCTGAGCAACCTTCTTCAGACATTCTTCTTCCGATCAACCAATTGAGAAAGATACTCAAATAAGAGGAGATGTAATAAAAAGGAAGAATCCAGGCATTCAAGATAGTGTGAAATGATAGGTTTTTGGAGCAAAAATAATATACTATGATGGGTTGACAACAACAAAAAGGAGTCTTAAGGGGCCTATATATGATGAGATGAAGATTATCACCTCTAGATTGAACAAGTATCCATAGATAGAGAGAGAATTCAAAGATTATAACTTATCATACACAAAAAAATAAGGTGATACATTCTGTCCAATGCTTGTTAGGGAGTTTTATGCGAACTATCAATCGATTTCTATATGTTCCAAACTTTATTCCCCCAGTCACCTCGCAGGAGTTCTACCACCGATGATAGATAGGGAAAATTAATGCCTTTGGTTAGCACAAGTTATATATGATGGAGAACTAGAGTGGTTATACAATCCAATTGAAAGAATTTTTAAAGCATCTTTTACTCAGGAAACTTGATTTTGGTGGGAAGTAGTAAGGTCCAAACTGATGCCGACAGCAGGAGACAATATTATATGTATAAATAGAGAAGTTCTGGTAGCAAGCTTAATGTATATCTTCCCTTTGAACTTTGGGGAAATTATTGCTGATGAGATGAAATTTTGGCCAACACGACCCGATGTTTCATACCCATTTCCTTGTCTTATTCTAACGTTTTGTCAAGTGGTTTATGTGCTTAAAATTATAGACTTAGATAAAGAGGTCATCGCGAGGAAAACTCACAATCCTTTCAAGTTTGATGAGAGTCAGCCTATGTTAGTTTTAGGAAATGGAGAAGAAGTGGAGAGTGATATAATCATGTATGATAGAGTTTAAATAGTTGCTACTGCAATTGTCTCCCCACAGAATATGCAGTTGTCAGTTACTTAGTCTTTACAAGAAACCTATCTGCAGGAGCTTCTTTAGCTCCTGAAAGTGAAGAAATTCTTGTAGTTGTTGTACCAATGTCGGAGTATGCACTGACGACGAATAATTTCAAGAATATGGTAAAGTAGAGGAAGAGGTTTGGAGATCAATTGAAGTTTTTTTGTAGTTACTTTAAGTAAGTTGTTGATAAAAAAGTCAAGGCATCTATTAAACCATTCTAATATGTACATGGATGCTTTGATGAGCTCATTAACCATATTAATGTAAGGTTTAGAGATATGTCAGTCCCTGATATTGCAATATTCCAGGTAGCCATGGACAAAGCTAAAGCTAACATTGTGGCATTACAGAGCCATAAGATTGTTAAATTTTCAGATTCTGTGGCTGAAGTATCTAAGGACGAACCTCCATTTATTGATATCATTGGGAAACTAATGGACAAAGAAAATGAAAAGGTAGACAAGAAAGATAAAGGCAAGAAAAAAAAAGTGATAATGATAGTAAAAAAAGAGCTGAGAGAAGAGTAATGAGGAAGGCAAAGAAAAAAAAGCTTAAAGAAACTTTAAGAAATCAAAGGCAGAGGGTGAACCACTTAAGGAAGCGTTAAGAGCTAGAGCTATGAGAGCTTCATCTAGTTGGCATCTATTTACTACTAGTGAGGTTGCTAGGGAGTTTTTTTCTCCACCAACTACTGTTGTAGATGCATCATCTCAGCTGAATGCCACTGATAAGACTACACCAATTGATGATGCAGCAACACAGTCAGCGGTCCATCATTCATGCACTTAAGGTTCTACAGGTATCTTCTATCCCTTGTTGTTTTGGTTTGATATTTTACATTGAAGACAATCTATGTTTTTACTTGTGGGGGAAGGGTATTTGCAACCTCAAAAGTATATTGTCTGTATTCTATACCCTTGAGCATTACATAGTGAACTAACATGTTTAGGATTGGTTTTTTATGTTTGATTGTTGTGTCTGTGTATTGTACATGCATGAAGAGTAACAAGTAACTGAGTAGCAATTGATTGAAGAGTTTGATTTTGAGGCAATGATTGTAATAATGTCGTACCCACCAAAACTTTTTGATTATGAGATTGATTTCTATGTATATTGGAAGCTATTTCTTATCTGTGAAAGAATGCAACATTTCCTTCTTGAGGTTCAGTTTTTGTTATGTATTTGGTATGGTCTGCACAATTCCTTAGCATAAGAGAGTGAGGTTTTTTCTAGTAATATGTTCTTGTTTTGTGCATGCATCTAGAACTTGCCTAAATCATTCTGTTAGGGTCTCAAGTAGTTGGTTGAGAAGTGATCTCAGGTCATTTTTTATTAAGTGAGCCATTCAGCAAAAATAAGCAACCCTTAGGTACATTTTATATTCCTTTCTGATCCTTTTTTGAGCCAACAGAATACCTTCTTTATCCAATTGCTTAAAAACTATTTAGTAGTTCACAAGTAAGCATTGTTCTAGCCAGTTCTCTCTTTGGTCACATTGCACATCAACTTAGGTGAATCACTTATGTTGAGGATGGCTACATTAGAAGGGCTAATGAATGGTAGGTGAAAAATATGTTGTAATGGTTGGTATAAATAATGGGAAAGTTAGTAATCTAGAAAAATATATATATATATATATATATATATATATATATTAGGTGAATAAATAGTGTTAAGTGGGATTGCTGAAAATGATATAAAAGTTAGTTGGTAGTTAAGTTCGAAGAAGGAGGTGATTGTAGCAAAGAGTTATAAGTGAACCAAAAGAGGCTAAGTCACTAATCCTAAATTAACCTCCCCATCACTCAAATATTCATTTCAAGCCTAGAAAGCCCCATAGTGATCCCAATCTGACTATTAGATAAACCAAGTGGATTGGTGAAGGCAAGATTATGGCATTGTAGGTGCACAATTTCAAACTTTATTCTGAGAGTGAGCGCTTTAATGAATAGATCATGTGAGTAAAAATAAATAGGTGTAGTTAGAAACTTCTTTCTTCTATGTGAGGGCATGTTAATGGTTGAAGAACTTGCTAAGCATTTGATTGAATACCCTAAGTTTAAGTAGTGTTTTGTGTGTTTGAACTTTGAAGATGATATGGAATCTTGATGTTTCTTGGCAGGAAAAGATTACCATTTTTTTCATGGGTACAAAACAAAGGAAACAAATGCTACTCATTACATTATTGTTTTGATTATGTGTGTAATACTGTGTTAGTTGTTGGAGGACAAGCAAGTATATTAAGTTGAGGAAATTGTAAGTTCTTAATTAACTATTGTTTTTTTAATATTTCATATGATATTGCAGAGAAGTCGAGATGCCTAGAAACTTCTAATAATTATGTCAACAAGAACAAGTTTTGATCGAAGTAGAGCAGAAGATCTTAGTTGATGACCTATTTGATAGGTCGTCATCTATCTGATAAGTCATCAAACTTAGCCATCACCCATAGATAGATTCCAAGAAATGAAAGAAATATTTGATGACTTGGTTTGATAGGTCGTCCACTATGGGATAGGCCATCAGACTTGGTCATTGATTCAAAGTAGGAAGCAACAAATGGGAAGAATAGTTGACGACCTGGTTTGTTAGTTCATCAACTATCCGAATGGCCATCATAGGAAGTAGTCACCTGTAAGGAGGAAAATCAAGAATTTGAATTTCAAATCAGAAAAAATTTGGACTATTTAGAGGAAAATCTTAGGTTTCCACAGGCATCTTAAACTTATTCTAAGTAGCCGTTTTTCATATGTTTTCTCTGAATTTTCAAATTAAGTTTCTGGAATTATTATCTTGGTTTTGGAAATTCTCTTGTGATTTGGAGGGAAGAACCATATTATATCTTCATCGTTTGTAAGTTAACTATTTCTAAATTATGAATCCAATATATATTGATTCTTTCTATATCATGAGGAACTAATCCCCATAACTCGAGTTTTGGGATCTATGAGTTGGGCCTTGTTAATTCGTTAGTTGATTAAGATTTGAAGGACAGTAGGAACTTCTTGATAATTCTTTATTTATATATATTATCTATTAGTTTTAAATAACATATTAAACCTTTCGATTGGTTTGCTTCAATTAAGAAATCAATTTAATAGTAAATGCATTATCAACTAGTATTTGGAAACATTAAATTTCCATATAATGATTAATGTTGTAACAAGGTTAATTAACTCGATATAAGATTAGGTTAAGTATAAGGATTTCCAAAGTTTGAGAAAATTAGGTAATCTAATATCTATATAGGTCAAAAGAGATTTAGATAGACCATTGATAATGATAATCTGTTGTTCCTACATGTCATGAGAATCTTTGGTTACAACTAATGTACATCAAGTGGCAATACTCATTGTGAACACAACTTTGGTTTTTCCATATCATTAAATTGAAACTTTAAAATCTTAGTTGTGAGTTACAAAAATGAAGTGAACAACGACATTTGTGTGAACAGCGACATTTGCTTAAACTCTAAAAACCCTTATTTATAGGAAGTTATTAGCTATTAGTCGATTGAATCACAAATAGGCTTGATTAACATTACATTCCCTATTGTATTCGAAGCCATACTAGTTGGGTTATATATTTGACAATGAGCGCTTACTCTTTCTTAAGAGAGGTGTAATTTGGGCGTATCACCAATCTACAACCAAGACTCAATTTAAGGACCACATACTCTATTAGGGTTTATGGAACTAAGAAATAGATAAGATAGCCAATTTTTGACCAAAAATAACATTTAAATAACCCTTACCAGGCCCTCAGATAGGGCACTAGCATATATACATGGGACGCGATCATGGCATCACGATCGCTAGAAAGCCTCTACGATTGTAGTACTTTGCTGTACTTGATGACAGATAAATCTTTGAATTTGATTCCATGTTTTGTCCAATGCCTCTGGATGCATTTGGAGACTAATAATATCAAATGAAATATTCAACCATACAAATTTATACATTTCAAAAAAGTTGGAGAAGTCGGTTTTCCATATGGGGTCGTTTCGCTCATATACGGGCCCAATACTCGAATTTCCTATTTATCAACTTTCCAATCAATAGTTAAAAATGAGTTTAGGTGTAGGGGGACCGAAACCAAAGGTATACCAAACCTAAAATGGATATTCCGGAGCTGCTGGCATAGTTTGAATTCACATCCTATAGTATTTTACACAAGTTTTTATGTAATAGCCATTTGGAACCATCAAAGACTTCTAAACTGGAACATGGTCTGAAAAACCAAATAAACTACCGGTAACAGAACTATTAGTTCAAGAAAGTCATAATTCACTTTGGGCAGCTATGGGAAATATACAACAATGAAAATAAGGTGAGTCATAAGAAATGACATGTAGAGTTATTACACTTTACTAGAAATGACATGACCAAGCAAAGTAACAGCTGTCAACCAAAACTCTCACCTTGAAAACTTAGCATACAAATAATGATCTTTCAAAGTCTGCAAACTAATGTAGAGATGGTCGGCGTGATTCGCCTAACTCTTAAATTACAAAAAATATCATCAATGAACACTCTAATGAACAAATCCAAGAACTGATGGAACATCTGATTCATTAGATCCATAACTGCCATCGGGGTATTTTTTAGACCAAAAAAATATGACTAAGAACTCACAGTGACCATATTGGGTTCGTAAGGTAGTCTGAGGGATATATACCTCTTTAATATTTGTTTATGATAATAGAACCGAAGATCAATCTTAGAGAAACATCTAACACCTAGAAGTTGGTCAAATAAATTTTCAATCCAAAGAAGAGGATACTTATTCTTCACTGTAACCTTATTCAACTGATGTTAATCGATGCACATCCAACGGGAACCATCCTTCTAATGCACCAATAAAATAGGAGAACCCTACAAAGATAGACGGGATATATAAAACCCTTATGGAAGAAGTCCTTCAACTACTCCTTAAGCTCCTTTAACTCAGCCTATTCAATAAGGATGTATAGAGATAGGATTAGTATCCAGAACAAGGTCGATCTATAATTTATTCTACCTATCAGGAGGTATAGTAAGAAGACCATCAGGAAAAATATTGAGGAATTTATTAACGATGCAACACATTATATTGAAGAGCCCTCCAAGCTGAAATATTTAACCCAAACTAAATGATAAAGACATCACTATGAAATCAACTTTTGGGCTCTAAGATACGATATGAATCTTTCCATATACACTAGACAACTCCCCTTCTGACTAAGTCATAGTGTCATTAGAAATTTTTAACATGACCTTATGGGTTCGATAATTTATGAAGGGATAGAACGAGTGCAACCACTCCATCACTAATATGACATCAAAATAAACCATGTCTAACTTTATCAGATCTATTCGAGTTATTATGACACTAACAGATACCACACAACCCCTATAGACTATTCTAGAAACCATAGAGTCACCCACTAGGATAGAAACATAAAACTTATCAGGGATACATTCGAAATCAATACCAAAATGCACATCCACAAATTGGGCCACATAAGAAAGAGTAGACCCCAGATCTAGCAAGCAATACACATCATAAGAAAAGAATCATAGTATACCGGTGATGACATTGAATAATGCCTCAGAATCCTGATGGGTAGCAAGATCATACAAGCTATTCAAGGTAGTGTTGGTACCATAAGTAGAAGAAACATCATTTGGTGCAAGACCTGGTAAAGTGGTAACATGAATCTTATTTGCCCTTGAAGAAACCATAGAAGGATAATCCCTATGCAAGTGACCAATTTTACCATATTTAAAACACTTGTTCCTCCCCTATTCGCAAAAAACTATAGTGCACCAACCTACAAAATCTATAAAGAGGAGATCATGGAGCTAGTTGAGCCCCACCACCTTGAGATTGGACACCCTATTCCTTAAACCCACTATCATGATAAGAATGAATATCAGCTAATGTCTTGGGATAGGGAGAAATAGTTGTTGAGTAGGAACTATAACTCCCCTAATTCCACTTAGATAGCCTTACTCTCTAGAAACAAGTCATGGGACAACCCAGAAGAAAATTTCCTCATTCTCGCCCTCATTCTAGACACTAACTTAGGAGCATAACGGGATGACTTATGAAATTCCAATGCATACTCATTGACCGTCATCCTGCCTTGCTTCAGATTAACAAACTCTTCCATTTTTGCCTCCCTCAACACCGGAGAAAAGAAGTGGTTAAGAAAAAAACTAGAGAAATCATCCCATAATACGGATTTGACCTTATCTCTCCTAGACTAATCCCCTTCCTTATACCATTAGTATGTATACCCTTCAGTTGAAAAGTAGTGAATTTTAAACCCTTAATATCCAAAGCATGAATAACCCAAAAGATACTCTCCATCTCATATATAAAATCTTGAGAATCTTTCTCAACCTTAACAACAGTAAAAGTTTGAGGACTCGACCTTATAAACTAGCCAACCCTTGTGGCATAATAATATGGAGTAATAGAAGCTACATGCTTAGACTGAGAAGCTACCAACTGATCTAACATATGAATAGACTGACAAAATTCTTCATTTAGCATTTCATCCTAAGGATCTTGAGGACGAATAGAGGGAACCAAGGGAACTTAAGAAGGACAATTGGGAACTAGACCCCTCGATCAAGTTTGTACTACATAAGCAGACGATGTCCCCTTAGAATTGTCCTCAAGTGTAATAGAGGATTTTCCTTGTGCTTTAAATCATCTAGAAAACATGATCTCAAAAGAGAAAAAATATGAATTAGAGGAGATTTTGAGACCTTAGACTCTATGTTTTGAAATAAGACTACAAGAAAGGGAAATATTCCTAAATGCCTTGTAACCCCTTTTTTATAAGTGTGGCAAACTACATACCAAACAATAGAGACTACACTCGTCATGGCTTTGTGGCTACCCAATTTACAATTAACCTAAGCTATGATATCATCTTTATATTACCTAAACCAGGATCTGGTTGTGATGGGTATCTCAAGTCTAATAAGGACCAGAGACCACCCCCAACAGCCAAATCGTAGACCACCTTACACCTAGGTCAGATGAATTTAAAACATATAACAAGATAAGAGAACTTTAAACTAAAGATCTAATGATATTATAAAACCAATCCAACTAACAAATAAAAATCCCAAGCCCATATTAGTCCAACAAAGCCTCTACCAAACCAAATATAAATAAAGTGTCAGGATATTCCCCCGACAATAGCCAAAAATAGTATCCAGCAGTCTATAACTAGAAAAAACATGATCCTAAAATAGAGTATTTAAAATCATAGTATCTCATCACTTCAAGTTAACTCTAAATACACAATCACTAAGCACGTGAAGTAGAAGTATAGCTAAATCTTGTATCACATTGGGATACAATAATTGAAGATGGTTAGTAGAGTGAACTCTATCATAAAACTCAGTGATAAAGTTAAAATAATGTTGTCAATTTAGACCAAGTCATCTAATGTATATAACCAAATTTAAATACATGCTACATACATATATATATGTATAGTTTTCATTCTGGGGTAGGGAATAATGTTTAGCATGCACTTTAAAACCTTAAACTGGATTGTATAGCTCAACTGCTATATAATCGTACCTACTATCTATATGTAACCCATATCTCACCCCTTGGTCGGTGCTCAACACATGTAGCTATATGAACTAGACAATAATCATATATGTATATACACATGGGGTACTCAAACCTCCCAACATATACTAAGGTGCATTCAAGACATGATCATGTAATGGTTTATAGAGTATACAAACCATCATAATTATGAAATAATAGTAATGAGGAGTAATCAAACCTCTTTGGTCACTTTGACCCCCACATCGGCAAACACAATTTCCAGTATCAGTCATCCGAACCTCCACTTTCACAACTTAGATACACAACCCTTATTAGATCCTAATTAAAACATCTACCACACAATCCCAATCATACACAATATGTCATATAAAGGCATAATTATTGGTATCTTCATACCAAATACACTTGCAAGGTAATAACAACATTACAAAACAAATTTCTATTCTCTTGAGGAAAACAACTCCCATTGTTCATTAATACAAGGATGGGACACCAACTCCCTTTGTTCATTAAATCTATCTATTATGTTTCAAATTCTTCTTTATATCATTCAAAAGTTCAAGACTAGTTTAATTTTACAAATTTCCCCCTTTCTCATAACTTAAAACCAATTTCACACTATGGGATTGGGGTAATAACTACTTCAAAACTCATAAGTTTTGAAAATCATAATTATTTTGTTCATTCACCATAACTATGAACCCATAAGTTCAAAACCATATTTAAATCATGAATAATTATAATTAAATCATGGAAAAACATTATTGAACAATAGGCTTTCAAAACCCACGACCCATTTTTTAGAAACAAAAATAATTCCATATGAACAACGCTTAATACATATTCCTTTTAACAAATTAACAATGAGAGAAGAGTCACATTCTTATAATAGTAAGATCTACGAAAATAAATAACCCTTAAAAAACCTAATTGTTCAACCTCTTAAAAGCCCTAAGTGTTCTTAACCTTGAGTAATATGAGAGTGTTTGATGAGTCTCTTTTATATGATTTTAAGTGCTATTGACACCCTAATAAGGTTATAAGATGTTGTTTTCAAGTTGGGTAAGATGGAAAATGTCTAGAATTCCCTTAACTTAAAAGATGAAAAGGGTCACCTTTGACAATGAGTGAACCCTTGACTAGTAGCCATGACTTACGACACATCACTATGAGTCATAACAAAAGAAGTACAACTGAGTCACCCTACGCTGTTATTTTTATGACTCAATGGAACCATTCCTAATGGGACCCTACAAATCATAGGATCTAGTCGCAGTCAACAAAAAACCCAAATTAGGACTTACAGTGGACACCTCACGATTACACCTAACAACTTAAAACATATCCTTATAATTCTTAGTGGTCCACTTGTACTTAAACAAGAATATTGCCATAAACTTACTGATTTGATTATGACTAGTCCCAACAACTCATCATGACACCCTACGACCTATAAGGTGAGTTGTTACCAAGGAAATAAGCTTGAAGCTTAAGAAATTTTTATGCAGCCAAAATTTTTGGTGTTTTAAGAAATGTTACGTTATTGCTTATGCTTCAAGGCAGTTAAAGGTGCACGAGCGCAACTACCATACTCATGATATGGAGTTGGTGGCATTAGTTCTTGCAATTAAGATTTTGAGGAATTTTCTTTATAGTGTGCATTATGAGATCTTCATGAATCATCATAGTTTTCAAAATCTTATTACCCAGAGATAGCCTAATGCTAGGCAGTATAGATGGATGTAATTTTTTAAGGATTATGACATCTCTATCTTGTATCATTCAAGCAAGGTAAACATTATAGCAGACGCCCTTAGACAAAAGGCAATGAGTATGGGTAGCCTGGCTTGTATATCTATTTCTTAGAGGCTATTGGAATAAGATATTTAGTGATTATCCAACTTAATGGTACGACTTGATATTTCAAACCATACATTCTTCATCGTGTTAAGGTGAGGTCCACGCTATTTGAGCTGATTTGGGGTTGCTAGTTTAAAAATAAGAGATTTTCATCACTTGTGATCAGGTTTTGAGTGGTGAGTTAAAGAGGACTACCTTATTTTCTAAGGGAATTTTAAGATTTGACAGTCGCATTTGTGTTTTAAGAGTTGATGAATTGATTTGGTGAATATCACAAGCAGCTTAGAGCTCTTATTACTCTATTCTTCTAAGTAAAACTAAGATGTATAGATATTTGAGACTAAATTACTAATGGAGTAGTATGACAAGAGATGTGGAAGTTCATATAGAACATTATATATGTTGTCAGTTGGTGAAGGCCGAGCATTATTAGCCTAGTTTTGATTCAGATTATTTCTATTCCTAGTGGAAATGAGATCGGATTACCATAGACTTTGTTTGTTGTTTGGCTCATAATTTCTATGGTTTCGATGTTATTTTTGTCATTTTAGATTGATTGAGAAACTCGACATATTTCAGTAATTTAGATGTCCTTAGGTATAGAGAGGTTGGCTCATATCTATGTTAATGAGATAGTTTATTTATATGTTTTACCAATATCTATAATTTCTAATTAGGGTTCAATGTGTAATTTTAGATTTTGGTTATTATTTCAGGAGGAGTTAGGTACTCAAGTGGATCTTAGTACAACTATCTATCCCTAGATCGATGGATAGTCAGACCAGATAAGGTCAGTGGGAGCAACACGTAGACACGAAAGAGTTTTCTTATAATAATCATCATCATTTAAGTATTGACATGGCACCTTTTAAGGCTCTATATGAGATGCGATTTCTTTCCATTGATCGGATAGTCGAAGACCTCCGAGATTAGGTCCCATGGTTTTGACTTGCTTTAGGAGTTAGTGGATGTAGTTTTGGTGATTCAGGATAGGTTGAGAGTAGCTTAGAGTGGGAATAAAATTTAACCAGATCATAGACTTTTTCCCATGTGGTTTAGAGTTTGTGATCAGGTTTTTCTTCATGTATCATCCATAAAGGGTATAAGGAGGTTCAGGAGGAAGGCAAGCTTATCCTTTGATATATTGGACCCTTTGAGATCTTTTGCAAAGTTGGTGAGGTTGCCTATCCATTGGCCTTACCTCCAGATTTTGTTATTTTCAATCTATTTTTCCATGTTTCTATGTTGTTATATACATTCCCTACCCGTCTCATATGATTAGATGGGACTCAGTTAAGTTACATGGGGGATTGACCTAGAGAGAGAAGGTTGTTTTTATGTAGTCCAGTGATGTCAGGCGGTGGTGCACTAGAGAGATCCCAGTAGTTAAGGTAAAAAAGAGGCATCACCCAATAGATAAGGCTACTTGGGAGATCAAGAGCGAGGTGCATACCCAATATCGAAACCTATTCGAAACATTAGGTACATCTTAATTCTTTATTTTTATGGAAAAAAGTTCTTTTGATAGTTGATCTTCAAATGACCCTTCATGTCATTTTATATATTTCCTCTTATATTTGTTGTTTAGAGCTTCATTGTAGCTATCCCAAATCATTTATGCCATATTGGAATTGATAGTGTGGTTATCGGGCTCATTTGATTTTGAGAGCTAATTCCCTATTTTGAAGCTTTCCCTGGTTTAATTTTGTAGTTAGGAAAATACTCTAGTCATATAACCTCGCATGCCAATTTTAACAATTCTAACAGCTCTGATACGTCGATTTTAGGTTAGGTAGACCCTTGTTTTGCTCCTAAGAATCTATGACACATTTTGGCCATTGGCCAGAAGTTTAGAAAAATAACAAGTTTGTGCGGCACCCACATTTTATAGAAACAACCTCATATGGAATTTTTAACTGTGCCATTGGGTCTAGAATGTCAAATTTGATATGATAACATAGTCTATTTACATATACGGGATTTCGAATAGATCTCGAGGGGTTAGTGAAGACTTAAAATTTCTCAATGTCTCTGTTGGTACTAGTGCATAGCTTAAACAATTCCTTTTCTATCTTAAGCGATCTGACAAACCCCAACAAGTATTACTAAAAGCGATAAAATGAGTCACTTATCCGAATGGCTTTGCAGTGGTTGGGCTTTCGCGTAAGCGATAATAGTGTTCTATATGCAATGTTTGCTAGGGCAGCTAGATATCGTATAAGTGATATACTAATCGTGTAAATAACGGGTGTGACAGGACACAAGAATTGCATAAGCAACCCACACGATCACTTGGGAATGGTATAAATACCCACTTAGCCTACTTTTTCTCCATTTTAATCCATTCTCTTGTATCTTAATCCCTAAAAAGATAGAGTTCTTGGGAGAATAAATTGTGCATGATTGTGGATCTTTAGTATCATTAATTTGTGTGGTTTACCATAGAATTTGCACTAAGATTTCCATAACATTCATGGTTGATTTCTCCATTCTTTGGCTAAAATACCCAAAAGTGTGGTAACTTTATTTTAGCACCATTATAGCTTGGAATCCACCTATTTTTTAGGATAAATATTCCTTATGCATAGAGGGACAATATGTTGATTTGGAAAGTGTGATTACATAATCGTTCCCCACATAGATTTTTATGTAATTTTTGACCCAAGGCACAATACTGAAATATGCATATAATTGTTCATATTTTGATGAGAAAAGTGTTATTTTGATAGAAGTGAACCATGGGAAAGATATCGAAATAGAAAATTATTAATCAAGTAGATTCCACATATTTTTGTTAAAATACAGGTAGGCTAGGTTTACCTTCTTCATAGATTGAACTATCTTATAGCATGCTTATGATATTATTCCTGACATGGGTTTGGTATTCGGTATTGGAAGTATGAATGAGAATATTTTGTTTAGCGGGATAGCCTAGTCTAACTTCAAATCGTAAACATGGAGTAATTAGCATTGTTATACATATCCTAGGTGAATTGGGATTTATGGTTCATGTTTATAATGAAAATTCCTTAATTACTCAAGCTTTGTGAAATTTCCTTAGTCATTCATATTTAGGGTGAAACTGGTCTTAGATGCTTTAGTTAAGGGAAAATCCCTTAGTTGCTATTAGTTTGGTCTGAATATTCTTAATTGTTCGTGTTTGTGAGGATTACAATATTATGGCTCTTTATGGCTTATTAAACATCTAGAAATAAGCTTATATAACTTAGACTAAACCAAGGCAAAAGTTGCCTAAAATAGAATTCAGGGATTAGAAGTAGGGCCCTCTGGCCCACCTTAGTCCAAGACTTATATAGCATTGTAGACATTTTTGCTTATGATATACACGTATTAATGGTTTGTTTGGGACTTGGAGAATTTGGATATATTTATTGAGTATGTTAATAGGATACTGAAGGATTGATGTTAATTTTACGTACCGCTAATGATATTACTTACATACATGATTAAGGATATGATTAATAAAATGGCATGTTGACGTGCATAATTATATAGATATCATCATGAGAATTGTTATGGCTCACAGATATTATATGTCTTATATACATGATATGACTTATTTATATGATATGTCACATAGATATTATATGGATTATAAATATGATTATTTTCTTATAAATATCGTTAATGGTTTATAGATATGATTAATGGCTCATGGATATGATATGGATCATAGATATAATGTGGCTTATAGATATGATTAAGGTATTGAAAATATAATTTGTTGCTTATAGATACAATTATTGAAATAACTTATAATTATGACTATTGACATGGCCTATGGTCATGTCTAATTGAATGATTTATTAGATATAGAATTGGTATAGTTTATTGGGTTAGGTTATCAGATATGGTTAATTGATATGGTTTATGAATATGAGTTTCATTTTGAGTTTGTTAGTTGATAAAAATGTTGTCAATACGAATTTCAGTTCAATCCCAACAAATGATAATAATGATTATTATGCTATTAATTTTTGGTTCAATTCTAGTATTTGGAATAATGTGTTAGATGAGACGGTTTCGATAGATTCTTTGTTATAGCATGGTAATTTAGTGACTTAGAGTTATTCAGTTACATAATTTGATTGATTGTACTCTCCAGGGTTATGGAAGCCTATGTTTGGTTATTTACTTTTTCATACTTATTGTCTTATAGGGCAAGTCCTGTAGTTATAATGGTATGATCTTTTTGTTATTATCTCGTATGCATTTATTTATTTATGTTCCGTGGTGGTAGAGATTACTTTGAGGTTTGCCCCTTATATCTTTGCATAGCTTATTCTATCTTGTCTCTTACCGTATTTATATAATGATTTAGCTTAGCCGGACAATGATGACTACTTAGTACCTATGGCTTTAGTAATCTTACTACAATCTGTACCTTTTTGGTGCAGATATGAGTACTAGTTGCCACCATAGATTTGTTGCTAGTGTAAGGTTGATTTCGGAAATTTGGTGAGCTCTTAAAGTCGGAGTTACCCTTTTTCTTTCTTTTTATCTATGCATACTCTTTTATCATCGAGATAGATAATATTAGATTATTTAGTACTCAGAGTTTATTTTTAGTATCTCTTGTACTGACATTATTATGTCTTGGGACTTTTGTCAATTTCATATCTATCTTTTAGTCCTTTATTATTGTATTATTGCTACTAAACTCTTTAATTGTGAATTTTTTACTTTTAGGTAATTTTCAACCAATTTAGCCCATTTCATCTAGCTGCGGCTATTACCTATTGGCATCATAGATTCCTATCATGACTCGTAAATCCAATCATGACAAACCCCTCATTCTAAGGACCAAATATATTCATTAAGTAACTCTGTATCTTTAACTTCCTATGATTTATTTCACTTTAAAGGCACGATGTTGAACATTTTTGGAGTTTAACCCATGAAATGTTTTGTGAAAAGATTCATTTGTGTCATTATTTTTTCCATTAATTCATCTCTATCCTTATTCTTATTCCTTTTTTCATAGATCATATAGGACCTAGAGGTCGCCCCCACATCAACCTTGATATCACGTATATGACATGATCTATTTTGCTTCGTCGTTTGCCAAATAATCTCAAGCCATTTCCAAAAGTTGGCTTCTATAAATGAACATCCAAATGTGTTATCTGCTACCTTGTTATTAAATAGGTCCAATGATCTATAGAATATTTTAAGAAGCATTTTATCCTACAATTCATGATGGAGGAAATGCAACAATTTCTTCTTGAACCTCAACCATACATTATACAATGGCTCCCAACTTAATTGCCAAATGTTTGTGACCTCATCTCTCAATTAAAACTTATGAGATGGTTGGATGAATTGATCTAGGAAGGCCTAAAAAAATTCAACCCAAGATATATTTTAGACCTCGAGGAATTCTTATGACCATAATATCACATCACCAATCAAAGATAATGGGCAGAGGCTCAAATGGATGGACTTTTATTAAATTTAAGTGATGTCAAATGGGTTGCAAATATCTAAAAACTTCTTGAAGTGTATAGTTTCATCTTCATTATCGTGTCCACCAAATAGTCTATTCATATGGATTAAGTGAAGAATAACACTTGTGCCTGGATACTTTATTACCCATAGAAGGTGTGATGCAAACTACACTTGCGCATCTAGCATCCCATAATTGGTCTTTGTCTTTAAGTTGCCCATCCAAGGTAGCGGTGTTGCTAAAATTTTGACTCATTGTGCCTTTTTGGTCTGTGTAATCACCTGAATAATATAAAAACAACAAATCAAAGTTTACCCTATCGCTATCAAAAGTAATTTACAATACCAAAATGAATGAATGATGTGTATAATTCAGTTGTAACAACACAACTTTAACAATGCTCGAATACTCCCATCATGAATTTTTATGTTATCTAGATGTATAATTTACCCAACATGAGAGTCGATGTCAATACCTTCAGGAATGAAGGTAATAGGTTAACCTTCGATTACTAGTGACTAATTGCTTGCTCGAAATGTTAAAAACAATGCATTAAAGTAAATTAAAGGAGTCACTCAAATTTTGTTATGTTCAATTTTGTCAAAATCATGTTTCAAATGAAAAAGTTTTGAAAAGATAATCATAGAGTCTGTAATCAAGATTTAAAAGGTACTTAGGGTTATGCTTTCATGAGAATGAGTACATGCATGGGTTATTGGATTTTTCCTAAGCTTAATTAATAGTTATGGGTTGGCTAGGTCCTAGATTTTAACATTAATATTTCAATAAAACATTAAACATCACAATTAGGTTCTTTGATACACCTCATATATTATACTTCATAAATAACCTACAACCTTGATTTAGTATCCTTAAGTCTAAGAACTACTCTTAAATGATGGTTATCAAATAATAGTTTACCACTACTCTCACTCATATCCCCTTTGTCAAGGATGGTAAGAGATATGGGGTTAACTAGAGTTTGCAACCTCCAAGTATAGATTAATACACGAAGTAAGATCAAACCCATAATAATTAATCATTTAATGAGGCAAATAATTAACACCTATACAATTATCACTACATATCCATAAATAACCCCAAGAAGGAAATTTGGATACTCAACAAAAGATATGATAAATATAGCCATATCTTCATATATATCCACCATAGAATCTAAATTATCCAAGTGAATTCCAAATACAAGTAAAAACTCAAACATAAATAGCTAAAATTCACTGTACTATTTCAGTAACAAACTCTTAAAATCTCAAAATTGATAAGAATAGGTTTTATGCATTATGAAGGCTTTTATAGATTTTGCACAAATGGAACAGTTAATTAGAGCAGTGTCATCCCTGTCGGATCAACAAAGGATAACTTATCGTCGAACATTTTTTTGATCCATCAAAGTTATTGGCTATCAATAAAATGGTGTTGACTATCATTTTTACCATTTTGTAACTGGTTATGGCTTTGGCGATCTACTCGATGATACTTAGAATTGCTATTCTTTATTTTCGATTAGCTTTAGGTTAAAATTGGTTAAATTGTTAATAGGAGACCTATACCTCCTACCATATAATGTTTTGAATAAGGCCATTTGAATACTAGAACGATATCTACTATTATAGGTAAATTCAATTAAAGGTAGGTGATCATCCCAACTACCTTTACAATTAATAATACAAGCTCTCACCATTTCCTATAAGGTCTGAATATTTTATTCTGTCTGACCATCTATTTGTGAATGAAAAGTTGTGCTGATATAATCTTGAGTACCAAGACCCTTTTGAAATGTCTTTCTTAACTAAGATATAAGTTAAGTACCCCTATCAACGATTACTATCCACGAGACTCTATGAAATTTTATCAACTCTCTAAGGTAGAGTGTATCACAGTACTCTATTTAATCTGAAGTGTTAACTAGTAGTAATAGGATAACCTAGTCATCATGCTATCAATGAGTACGAGGAAGCCTTGTAACGAATTCCATATTCACCACTTCCTATTTCCATGTACAAAAATTTATATCCTTTCTAAAATCACCAAGTCTCTAGTGTTTAACCTTAACCTTCTTGAAATTTGGTCGCTCAACCATAAATTTTTCGATATCCTACTTAATGTCATTCCACTAGTAGACATCCCATAGTTCACGATACGTCATAGTAGCTCCTAGATTAAAAGAATATCGAGAACCATGAGCTTCTATCAATATCTATTATCTCAACTCATCCATATCATGATCATTAAGTCTTCCTTAAAAATAAAGAACACCATCTCCTCCTATGGGGAAACCTCAACTTTCTAACCTTGGAACTTTTTTCAGCTTAAGGAATATAGGATCAATATCCTACTTTTATATCACATAATATTTTAATCAGGATTCTAAACTAACATATTACATTCGATAGAATCAACCAACCAAACACCCATTCTTGCAAGCCTATGAACCTTACGATATAACTCTTTCTAATTATTCTTTACACGATCAACACTATCCATAAACAATCTAATAAGATCCTCAACCTCTATATTTGCTTTAAACAAATTATATAACACGTTCACATCATAATTCTTCAATAACTCTAGCCATCTTCTTAATAAGGATTTACATCTTTCTACGTGAACAAGTGATACCCCCAAATTACACCTCTCTTACAAAAGAGTAAGTGATCGCTGTCAAATATAGAACCCAACCAGATTGGGTGTTGAATCCCACAGGGGATACTGTGTTACTAAGTATTGTAGTTGTTACTGGACTATAGGTCAGAGGTTCCTGAATGGGGGGTTTTGGTTTAAATTTGAAATGATAGTTACAATATAACAATGAAGCAATACGTGTATTAATATTTGATCACCGAAAATGAAAAGTTAGGGTTATGTCCACCTTGTAGCTTTTACTTCCCTATAAACTATGAGTAATAAGGATTTATACATGCATGCACTTATAGAGAGATGTATTCTAATTCTAAATTCAAGTGTTTCTCAACCATCAAGGAATTATTCACTTTAGTTCTCTTGAATCCAAAGTGTACAACCAATCATACGAACTCTCCAAGTAGTTAATCCTGCTAAGGCATTAACGTGTAAAATAGAGGTTGGAAACCCTATTTTCTTGTCACTACTCTTTTTTCCAAACAGTAGCTTTTCTAGCAAACAAGTTATTGTTATAATGGCACATTCCCTATGTTTGCAACCATGAGAATTCAATCATAACAAAGAGAGTAATGATATAAGTGAATTAACACATCAAAAATTCAAAAACCCATAGCAATAGAGAGTATACTATAAGGTTTTCATAACCCTAACAAATAAACTTAGCTATTCATGAATAAAATAGAAATCACAATAGAAATATTCATCGTACCAAAACTTAGAACGATCTTGGTGGAGAAGATGAATAGCGAAAATAAAAGAGAAAAACGTTTCTCGCTTTCTCCTCAAGCTAAGACGCGTTCTCTTGTTTTCAAAATAATACCGAATAATGAATGCCTAAAAATTCAGCCATAAGGCTTTTAATAACATCCTTCTCTAATAAATTGCTACTGCATCCTTAACTATTTAAAAATATTGAGTTTGCCTGGAAAAAAGTTCCCATATATCACATTCAGTCCAAAAGCTGCTTTCCTTTGATGTGAAGTTTCCTTTGCTATCCACAGGTCCCCAAAGTGTCGTAATCTTCCTCATTAGTACCTAAAAAGCATGCTAATCATATAGGTCAGCTCACTTAACTAAAAATAGACAAAGTTCAAGAATTATGTATTTTATCCTCAAAACTTAGCTAAAAGATGGGTAAGTTATGGTGCTTAGATGTATAAATAGGCCCAACATCACCACCCCACACTTAAAGCTTTGTTCTTCCATGAACAACATATATATTTATGCATACTACACATGCCTTAGCACCCACAAAGGAAGACAAGATGCTCAAATAGGCTCACACAACAATTATGAACAAGAAGTAGCTTCAGGAATCATTCCTAAATACAATCTACCCTCAAGAATAGACTAATTAAGTTGTCAATTTCATGCATATCATTCAAGAAAAAAAAGTCATATAAATTACCCAACCTTCATCAACCATGTGCCCTCACAACAAGAGAGTTACCCATAATCACTCACAATCATGCAATTTCTAACAAAATGGGTACAAGAATCAAGTTGCGCTCACTCTCCCAAAGAATTCTCAAATTACAACTGATGACCATATGCTTACCCTTAGTGTAATACTACACTAATATCAGAACGCTATGATTAGGATCAAATAGGTCTTTTACAAGTTGTAATGCAGGCTAAAGGATAGGTAGGAACTATTTTGGCCAGAAATAGTGACTATCTTCTAAGCGCTTTAATACACTACATTATGCAATTAAGATCAATCTCAAACAACCAATTTCCACTTCTTCTATCTGCACAGATTTGCTTTTCACCCCACTCGTTAAGCTTAATTAATAACACTAAGGTGGGAGTATGCAACCCTTTCAAATTATTTTTTCTTTTTTGCACCCTAATCACATTATGCACCCCTATAATAGCCACCCCCAACTTAAGCAATTTGCCTTAGTTGAGGTGCACAATGTCCAAGAAGGACCAGGTCCAAAACAGGTTCATTGTAACATGTCTGGGATAAAATTTTGAACTTTTTCAACAATTTTAGCTACTCCCAACCACATCAATTGCTCACGCTAATAACTAGACTTTAGGGAATCAATTTCACCTCTTTTCTCTTATTCTCAAACTCCTAACTCACATTGATTTTACATTAAAGCACTTTAGAGCTTTTTGGATCAAATTACTGTCTATCAAAGAACGGAATAGGCTACATATGAGGCTAACAAAAGAATAATCTAAAGTCTCAATGGGGCTAGCTAAGATAATGTACAAAGGTAGGTCAAAAGAAGGTATGAACAATGGCTATCAAAGAAATGCCTAAATCATCTCCTAAACTCACAATCTTTATTTCGCTTAGCACACACACCAAGCAAGTTCTAGCATCAATTGCAATAAGGAATATACAACAGTTTTACACACTCACAGCATATAGTCAACTCAAGTAGGAGCATTATAGATTCTCGACCCAACAATTACATGAATTCAACTAAAACCAACAAGCACAACAAGAGTCACAACTAGAGCCTAGGTGTTTCAAACGTAATGATCCATTACATATTTATGTTATAATGTCATGTGACCTATAAGAACAGTTATAAAATAGTTACAAGAATAGTTCTCTTAAGATGGTCGTCATTCATCCATCATTGAGAAAAGCACCTAATTATGACTAAATAACTAACAAAATGAAATAAACAAAATAACTAATCCTATGAAGAAGTATACTAAGGAGAAGGTCCTATTTTTTTACAAAACAAGTAGAAAATTAACCAGCCACCCCACACTTATGCTCAGCACTGTCCCCAGTGCAAATAACAAGATAAAGAACCTAGCTAGTAGTACTTCTCATCCATATTAAGAGTCATGCCACCTTCATGGAGATCATTATTGGAGCAAATAGCAAAGTTATTTGGTACTTATTTTCTTACAAAACAAGTAGCAAAGTAACCAGCCAGTGGGCATAGGCAATGACATACGCAGCGCCTAAGCTATAGCCTATGTTGACATAGGCGGCGCCTAACCTATCGCCTAAGTTCACATAGGCGGCATCTAACCTATCGCCTAAGTGAGGTAGTGAGCATAGGCGATTGGAAATGCAGTGCATTCTTGGTCGGAAAGGTCCATAACACGGGGGCTTCACCCTCGCAACCCCATCGAGGCCAGTGGTGGGCTTTGGGATCGGGCCAGTCGGCCCAATCCCTACGCTACCACCAAAGACCTCATTGAAAGTCACAAAATAAAGTTGCACCACGAAATATTTTGGATCAAATTAACATAATTAGAGGTGCGACTCTAATGCGAATCATACTTGAGCCTTAAACATTTGACCAATCCAACATACCTGTAATGTTCCCATCACACCTAAACTTACCACCATTGGCATGGCTCACTTCTGAATCAAAATTGGTACTAATCTCCTCCTTAGTACTTCATGCACCTACACTTAATCAAAAACAACAAAAATGATTAGAAAGATGGGTTGCCTCCTACCAAGCACCATAGTTTTGGTCGTGGCTTGACTCTTCTTTTTGCATTTTTATTTAACATGATAAAGTGAAAATAAAATCATGGGTTGCCTCTCATGTAGCGCCTGATTTAACATTGTCGCACGACTCGATTATCTTGACTACTCATACTTCATCAACATACATTGATGATACCATTTGTACCTCATTTGTTGGATCAAGACAATGCTTTATTCTTAGTCCAACCATTTTGAAGTCACTCACATCCTTGCTTACAAGTTCAACCAAACCAGTTATGGTCTCCACAAAAACATATCCTTAACTGGTACAACTCGCATATCTTCATAGAATACATCAACAATCGAGATGACACTCATCTTCTTTTGTTGTTTCATAGACCGACATACTTGAAAGATAACTTCTTTCTCATTGAGCCTAAATTTTAGCTCATTTAGCTCCATGTCAACTAACACCCTTCCAATTGCTAAGAATAGCCTACCTCAAATTATGGGTACTTCAAAGTCCACTTCACAATCAAGAATTACAAAATTGGCAGGAAATATAAAATCAACAACTTTTACAAGTACATCATGTAGAATCCTAATCAAATTTTTTACTGATCTATCCACCATTAGAAGTCATATATTAGTGGGCGTAGGATCTCCCAAACCCAATTTCTTGAAAACCGTCAATGGCATAAGATTGATATATGCCCCAAGATCACAAAGGGCCTCTTCAAACTTTAGCAATCCAATCGTACATGGAACAGTAAATGCTCCTGGATCAGCTTTCTTCTGGATAATAGATCTTGTAGAAATAGCACTACAATGATGAAGATTGTCTACCGTTTCATAGCTCATAGTCCTTTTCTTTGTCAACAAGTCTTTCATAAACTTAGCATATCCGGGTATCTGTTCTAGTGCTTCAACTAATGGTACATTCACTGTCAACTCCTTTAACATAGCCATGAATTTGCTAAACTTGCCATCATCTTCTTTCTTCTTTAATCATTATGGAAATGGAGATGGCAGCCTTGGAATTTTAGTTGGAGCAACTTTTACCTCCTTTCTTATGCCTTGCTCCATATTAATAACATGCTTCGGCTTAGTTGATTTTTCAACTTCCACACTTTTCTTTTTCAAACCTCCCAACTCCATAGGCACCACTAGAGATTTATCAACCATCTCCCAATCCATTTCAACCTCATTAGTATAAGAGGAAGCTCCCAAACCTGGACTAGATAACATCTTACCGCTCCTAGTGGTAATGGCCATACACGATCCATCAGTTCTTGGATTCTGAACTATATCACTTGGTAGAGTCCCATTCTTTCTTTGGTTGAGTGTTGTGGATAATTGGTTCATCTACTACTCCAATTGTTTAATAGCAACTGAGTGCAAATTTACAAGTTGACTTTTGGAAGATACGTCACTCTTTATTGTAGTCACCCCAGAATTTTTCACCTCAACTCCCTTTAATACTTTCTCCATCATGTCCTCCATAGATATTTTTCCTAAACTGGTGGCAGCATTATCACGGCTTCTAGGAGGTACATAAAGTACACTCCTATCGCTTTATTCTTCCAATCTCCTTGATGGTTCCAACCTTGGTTCCTTGGTCACCACCTCGAAAACCCATCTGATTGTTTAAGTAATTGGCTTCGTCCTCAGGATCGGAGTCAGCCCTTCCCAGTGATGCTATAGCTTTAACCTTCTCTATCTTTCTTGATAATAAATGCTTAGTAAGACTCTCCATCTATGTTTTTATGTGTGCCATATCCTGGTCATGCTTTTCTTCTCTTCGCCTCTATTCTGCAGTCATGCCAATAGACATAGTAGAGCTTGCTACCTCAGAATCCCTGGTATGCTAAGCTCTACTCTGCTTTGTCATACAATCTAACATGTCAGATGCCTCAAGAAAAGTTAGGTCCATAAATGACCTACCCACAACATTATCTACCACTGGCTTAGTCACCGAATTCAAAGCCCTATATAATATCTCCATCAAATGGACATTGGTCATCTGATGATTTGGGCACCGCATCAGCTTCTTCTTGAACCTCTCCCAAGTCTCGTAGAGAGCTTCAGTTAGAAGCTATCTGAAATTACTTATCTCATCTCTCAATTGTGCTCTCTTGGACGGCGAAAAAAATCTTTCAAGGAAAATGTCTTTCAGTTGCCTCCAATTGGTAATAGAGTCGGGGTTTAGCCTATTTAACCATAGAGTTGCCTCTCCAGATAGAGATAATGGAAATAAACACAGCAGGATCACATTCGATCCAACCCCTGGATTGTCAAACAATTTGAATGTTAAGATAAAATTAATCAGATGCATATTCGGATCATTGCCTGTAAGTCCACCAAATAACCCTTTAAGTTGCGGTAGCTGGATCATAGTGCTAGTAATATTGAACTTGGCTCCGAGTGCCAAGGTTGGAGGAATAATAGCCCCTGTGGCACCAGCCCCATCCAAGTCGTCATCATTATCCTCAAAAGCAACTTGCACAGCTCAGTGTTCGGGTCTTATCCTAGCTTAACGATCTCTGTTGACATTCCTATTCACTAGTGCAGCCACATCATCTGCACGCCTTGGATTTAATAACTCATCATCACCCAGGTCCTTATCATCAAGATTTGGTACCCGACCTGGGTTATCAGCATTCTGTTGATTTACTTGGGCAGCTGCCAATGCAGCTAATCTAGCCTGCTCCTGTTGAGCAGCTATTCTTTCAGGGTCTCATTGCGCATCCATTATGCCAATAAGATGTGGTTCAGGATTTATAGGTAATAATGGGTGGCTTGATCTTCGCGTATTTGGCATGGAATACACTCAACCTGATCAAAATAAAAACAACAAACAAAAAGTAAAATTTTAGAAATCTTTAACCTAAAGCTCGACTAACAAATTAAACTTAGTCAACAACCGTATTCGCCGACAACGGCACCAACATTTGATACGCCCAAATTACACCTCTTTTACGAGAGAGTAAGCGATCGCTGTCAAATATAGAACCTGACCAGATTGGGTATCGAATCCCACCGGGGATACTGTGTTACTAAGTATTGTAGTTGTTACTGGACTATAGGTTAGAGGTTCATGAATGGGGGGTTTTGGTTTAAATTTGAAATGATAGTTACAATATAACAATGAAGCAATACGTGTATTAATATTTGATCACATAAAATGAAAAGTTAGGGTTATGTCCACCTTGTAGCTTTTACTTCACTATAAACTATGAGTAATAAGGATTTATACATGCATGCACTTATAGAGAGATGTATTCTAATTCTAAATCCAAGTGTTTCTCAACCATCAAGGATTTATTCACTTTAGTTCTCTTGAATCCAAAGTGTACAACCAATCATACGAACTCTCCAAGTAGTTAATCCTGCTAAGGCATTAACGTGTAAAATAGAGGTTGGAAACCCTATTTTCTTGCCACTACTCTCTTTTCCAAATAGTAGCTTTTCTAGCAAACAAGTTATTGCTATAATGGCACATTCCCTATGTTTGCAACCATGAGAATTCAATTATAACAAAGAGAGTAATGATATAAGTGAATTAACACATCATAAATTCAAAAACCCATAGCAATAATGAGTATACTACAAGGTTTTCATAACCCTAACAAATAAACTTAGCTACTCATGAATAAAATGAAAATCACAATAGAAATATTCATCATACCAAAACATAGAATGATCTTGGTGGAGAAGATGAATAGCGAAAATAAGAGAGAAAAACGTTTCTCTCTCTTTCTCCTCAAGCTAAGCCACTTTCTCTTGTTTTCAAAATAATACCGAATAATGAATCCCTAAAAAATCAGCCATAAGGCTTTTAATAACATCCTTCTCGAATAAATTGCTACTGCATCCTTAACTATTTAAAAATATTGAGTTTTCCCGGGAAAAAGTTTCCATATATCACATTCAGTTGAAAAGCTACTTTTCTTTTATGTGAAGTTTCCTTTGCTGTCCACAGGTCCCCAAAGTGTCGTAATCTTCCTCATTAGTACCTGAAAAGCATGCTAATCACATAGGTCATCTTACTTAACTAAAAATACACAAATTTGAAGAATTATGTATTTTATCCTCAAAACTTAGCTAAAACATGGGTAAGTTATGGTGCTTAGACGTATAAATACGTGCAACATCAACAAGTACTAAAGTCTTTTATAATTAGTGAGCACATCTACATGAACACCATAAAGTCACTGCCTCAAAATATTTAAGGGAAAGATAACAACTTATAACTTAATATCATTACACAATTAATTCTTTTTTAGAAGCACATGCTATCTAGAGGTATATGCTATAACCTTTCTATATTGTATCAACACTAATCCAAGGCGAGCACTTGAAGCATCATATTAAACCAGAAACCTATTCAAACCTTCTAGCAGAGTAAAAATGAGGGTGGAGGTGAGTCGATTCGATAATTTTTTAAAACTACTCTTGTAAGAATTAAACGACTAAAATTTTACTTTCTTTTTTATCAATCTAGACATTGGATAAGAAATCGATGAAAACCCTTCAACAAACTGTCTATAGTAATATGCTAAACCTAAGAAATTTTGGATATTTAATGAGAGATTGGTCTAGGCCAATTCATAATTTTATCAGTCTTTTGAGGATCAACCTGAATTCCCTCATTCGGAAATAATGTGATTGTGGGATTCTACTAATTTCAACTAGAATACATACTTGCTAAACTTGGTAAATTTCTGATAATCTTTCAAAGTTTACAAGATAATTCACAAATACTTTTCTGGCTAATCCTTACTCAAAGAATAAATAAGGATGTCATCAATAAAGACAATGAAAAACATGTCCAAGTACTACTTTAACAAACTGTTCATCAAGTCTATAAAAGTTGTGGGATCATTCATTAGTCCAAAAGACATAGATTATATTATAAGTTACCATACCACCTTCTGATGGTTGTCTTTAGAAAGTCACATTCTTTAACTTTGAGTTGATGATAACAAGATTAGGGGTCTATCTTTGAGAAATAATTTGTACCTTGAAGCTGATTAAACTAGTAATCAATTTTAGGAAGGGGTACTTATTCTTGATTTTTACTTTGTTAAACAAATAATAATTAATTCTTTATTATGAGAGAGCCTATTTCTTAGGCATAAAAAGAATTAGAGCACCCAATGGAGATATTCTAGACATGATAAATCCCTGGTCAAAAAGATCATTTAGTTCTTTATTCAACTCCTTAATCTCATATGACCTATTATTTATTGTGAAATTGAATAGGTTAGCATTCTAGAAGGATATCTATTTCTGAGTTAATTTCCAAATCTAGAGGAAATCTAGGAAAATATTCAAGAAAAATATTAGGGTATTAATTAACAACTATAACTGACATAAGAGTTGGTGTCTAAAGTGTGAATCCTTAATCTGATAAAGAAAATAAATGGACCATTTGGAAATTATTTTTTTAGCCTTAAGAAAAGTGACAAACTGACATACAGGTACTAAGGTACCACTCTCTAACATTATCATTGGTTAATTTGGAAACCAAAACTAGACAATTAAATTTCTATGATCAACTATGGCATACCATTAATATAACAAATCTAGTCCAAAAACTACGTCAAAATTAATCATATCTAACTCTACAAGATCAATTGAGGTATCTTTCTGAGAAAATTTGATAGTGCTATTTTTATACACCCTTGTAGCAATGATTGAATCTCCAATAAGAGTACGGACTTAGAAATTTTTGGAGAGGGTTTTGATACTGATACCTATGTCTACTACTATATATCTAGTCTTGAACAATAGTGTGGCTCCTGATCAAAACAACACATAGATTTTATTATGAAAAACCAATAATGTACCAGTGACTTTATGAGGCGAACCCTCCTGATCTAACTAATTCTGAATTTGATAAATTTTTTTGGGAATTGATCTCCACCTACAAAAATGCACCTTTCTAAATCAGGCATCCTTAAAAAGCTACTGAAGAGTAAGGTTGATTCTTCTACATAATATCCTTGGCCCTTCGTGAGGTCGCTAACACTCTTTTAACTTATTTTCTGACATACCTCACCTAAAATAGTCATCATTTTTGAACATACACTCACCTTGATGATTTTTATCACACTTCTTTTAAATTAGATGAGTACTCCCACTTGTAACACTAACCTAGGACCTAGAACATGGTTCCCATATCTTGATGCTCTAGTTTTAAATTATGCGTGAGGGCTCTAGTAGTGTATAGGTATAGAGAATAAGACCTAAGACAAAATAGAGAATGATTACCTCAATTTTACCTTAATTTAGAAAAATTAAGACAATTAATTCTAGCCCACTTTTTCTGCGGTTCATTCTCCTTGATGTTTTCCCCCTCAATCTATTGGGCATGATTTAACAACCTAAAAATATCCATATATTTTACCAATTTAGTAGTACTATATTCTGTAACCATATCCTCTAAAACAGCTAACAAACTTACTCATACAGGCTCTGGAATCAGCTAGTGTTGCTTAGGCATACTTCGAAAGCTATGTAAACTAAAGATAATATTCTTTCACACAAATTTTTCCCTAATATAAAACAATGAACTCCTAAATCTTTACATCCCATAATTCAAGTGGTAAAAACTATCAAAAATATTGCTATAATATCATCCCAATCTATTGGTACTATATTTGAGACCTTATCTTCCTTCCACTTTTAACTACGTTAGATGTTATAAATGGGTTTGGGGTTTATTGTGATGCTTCAATAGTTGGATTTGGTTGTGTTTTATTGTATTGTGGAAACATTATATGATATTTCTCTGGATAGCCAAAGCCCCTTAAGAACAATTATTGACTCATGATCATGAGTTGATAGTTGTTGTATATGCCTTAAAGATTTGGATGCAAGAGGGATGGATCAAATTTTTAAAGGATTATGATATTAGTGTATTTACCATCCTATTAAAGACAATTTAGAGGTTGATACTCTTAGCAGATTGCCTATGGAAAATGTTACTCATATAGAGGATGAGAAAAAAAAGTTAGTTCCAGCTTTCTATACTAGGAGTTTTGTTGGTTGATTCACTCGAAGGTAATATCTTGGTTCAGAAGCCTCTTTTATAGCCAAGGTGATGAAAATAAAAATAGTGACCCCATTATTCTTAAGCTAAAAAAATTTATACAAGGTTAGAAAGTCGAGGTTATCTTCTAAGGTAGAGAAAGTGTTCTTTATTTTTAAGGAAAACTTTGTTTTGCATATGTGGATGCCTTGATACCATGAATGTTTATAGAAGCTCAAATTTATATATTTTTTTATTCACCAAGGAACCAAAAAGATGTATTATGTTCTATAGAAAGTCTAATGATGGAATGGAAAAAAGAAGGATATTGTAAAATTTATAGCAAGTGTCCAAATTGTCAGTAAGAAAATATTGAGCATCACAGACATAATGGTTTGACTCAGAATATCGATGATCTCACTTAGAAGTAGGAATAGGTGAACATGTTCATTACATGGTTACCTCATACTTGTGGAAAAACTGAATCTCTTTGGATTATTGTGGAATAATGAATAAATCTACCTATTTTTTGCTCGTTAATATTTTAGATCCATTCGAGTACTACTATATACTCTATCTTGGAGATTTAGTGAAAATGTATAGTGTCCCATTGAGTATCTTATTGGATAGGGGTACTCAATATGTTTCTTAGTTTTGGAAGACATTAAAGAAGGTTCTTAGTATCCATATTCTTTTTAGCATAGCTTTTACTTCGTAATAGAAGGTCGAGCAGAGAAAATCATTTAGACCTGGGTTGAGAGCTTGCGTGAATTATTTCAAGGGTAGTTGGGATGATCACTTTCCTTTGATTGAGTTTTATTATTATAATAGTAATCACTTTATTATACAAATGACCCCATTTGAAGAATTATATGGTAGGAGGTGTAGTTCTATTCTTTGTTTGTTAAAGGTAGGTGAAGCTACTTTATAGGGCTTGGCCCAATTTTTGAAGCAATAGAGAAAGTTTATCTTATTAGAGAAAGGCTAAAAAGAGCTCATAGTCATTAGAAATACTATGCAAATTTTAGGATAAATGAAATTAAGTTTGCAGTTGGTGATTTGGTTTAATTTAAAGTTCCACCCTTAAAAAGTATGAAGATATTTGGTAAGTAAGGGAAACTCATTCCCTGATATGTTGGTCGTCATAGGATTTTCAGATGCTTTACGAATATATCTTGTGAGTATGATATTCCTACATACTTAGCATCATTAGATCTAGTGTTTTATTTGTCTTAGTTGAAAAAGTGCATTTGTAACCCAACATTTGTCATGCCTATATTTAGTGATAATACTCAAATACACCAGTATAGAAGGTATGTCGACAATAGATATATAATTTTCTTGTAATGATACAAACAATGCAATAATGTAAAATAGGGGAGCATTTCATATGTTATTATGTATAATTTTTTCATGGATGTATCAAATAAAAATTTTATAATCAATAGTTAAAGGTACTTTGGGTTATGCTTTCATCAGAGTGAGGACATGCATAGGTAACTGGATATTTTGTCAAGTTCAATTAATATATATGGTTATTCTAGGTCCTTGATTTTATTGTTAAGTTTTCAATAAAACATTAAACATTAGAAGTGGGTTGTTTCGTACAATTATCACTACTCATTAATACATAACCAAATGATGCAAATTTAGCTATTCATACCAATATATAAATGTAATATACAAATATCTTCATTGATATCCACCACAGAATCAAAATAATCCAAGAGAATTTTTAATTAAAAGCAAAAAATCAAGCACAAATGGCTAAAACTCACTCTAGGATTTCAATTACAAACTCACAAATTTTAAAATTTACAAGAATAAGATATCTAGTTGTGAAGAAGGAATTTATATCTCTTGAATAAATGGGACAATTTATTACAAAAATGCTTCTTCATTCGAATTGGCAGCGGTACATATTATAGTTGAACACGTTGGTGATGCGCTAAATCGATTAGTTATCACCAAAATGACATTGATATTAAGCTTTAGGGGTTTTTATTTGGACCCTTTTGCTATGGGTTATGGATTCCCCAATCTTCTCAGTGATACACTAAATTGCTCTTCTTTGGCACTGCTTAAGTTTAGTAGAAACTTGGTCAAACTGTTAAGATTGTCAATGGAGGCTGGCTTTTGCTGATATTCAGGATGCTTTAATGGCCTGTCAAACATCCCATGTGATGCTCGTTTACACTTTTAGATCCAATCTTTATTCTTGTTGGTTCTTCTTTCTCTTTCAACCATTTCTTGTCCTCAAACCTACAAATAAACAAAATTTAAGCTAAAGCATATTAAAATTGATATTGAAGAGTTCATTTCCTAAGATTTATAGGCCAAATGAGTCCTAATTTGCCGATGCATCAGTACCCCTAAATTAAATCTATGCTCTTCCTTAAGTAAATCAATGTATCAATAACAAAATACATAATACCTACACTTAGGACTATATATGAGATTATACACTTGCTTCTTTTGTGAAACATTGTACCCTTATCATCTTTAGTAAAAAGGTACAAGTCTCACCTATCAAACACTATTTTTTTAATAACAAGAGTTACATGTTGACTAAGTGTTACCAAACAATTCACATTCTCATAGACTTCAACTATGAAAAGAGAATGTTCTAGTATTGCAATCAAGTGCACTCACATATGTAAGTTTGATCTCCTAAGAGACAATCATCATTAAAACAAGGAACTACCATTAATTACTCAAACTCTCAAAGATAATCATGAACATGAGAACCACACCATAGGTTTAAAAATAAGGTTCACTTCACTATTTTCAAGAATGCTATTTTGAAGATCACTAAGTTCTTACTTTGGCTTATAACATTAAACATATAAGGTAGGAAAGTGTAGGGTTATCACGACTCTACCCCTTTAAAGCATCTAAAGAGTCATCAATTAGACTTATTTCCCAAAACTTGCTACTTGAAAATAACAAGGAACAATTCTATAAAATTTTCAAGATAACTTTCTATTTCTATCCTTTCAATGATTAAACTACTTCAAATATTCACAAACTAGAAATACAACTACAACTCCTTTTTATTTCTTTTCAACCTTTCTTTTCTTATATACATAAATATACAAAATTTACAAGGCTAATTAGAAGAGTAAGTGAAATGTCCACCCATTATGATCTTTAGATCACAACACTAACCCAAAAAGGATCCTCCACCTCTAAAATAATATTTTGGCCTAAATTGGTTTAAGACTCTCCTAGATATTTTAGGAAGGGTTTTGTTCAAGAGAGGGACTTGTGGAAGAAGGGTTTTGGCATACAATATGATTGTCCAAGAAAAATGATTCTAACGCTAAAATTAGGGACAAAATTTGTATCTGAACTCAGAATAGGATGGCTATTTTTGTCAAATTGAAGGTTCGATCTTGATCAAAGGTCTAAGATCGTTCCTCCAACATCACACACATTTTTCTTAGCTATAAAGAAATCAGGCAAGTTATATGTGCATTCAATGTTCTTGATTAAGTCAAATTTTCTCCAATGCATGGCACTCAATTGCAAACTCGAAGCGCCCTTCCATAGCTAAACTACCATATTTATAGTACATATCAAAGTAGTTACTCAAGTAGTTAAAACAAGATGCGATTGTTCAAAAATAATAGGCAGGTACTAGTCAACTAAACAAAAGATTTTTTTTTAAAAATTCATACATCTTGGAAAATGAAGAATTCATAATGATTTATCATTTTCAAGAGCTAGGAATGTGAAAAAACTCCCAAAACTACTATTCAATTCAAAGCCTTCTACTGCTAGTACACTTTTTTCTCTTAAGAATTTGCCAAAAAGTATTTTTATTTGTTCCAATACTAAAACTTACTAAACTAAAAATACTAAAGAAAATAAAATGAAAAATCACACACCACCCTTATATCCATAGAAACACAAAATCTTGAATATTACAACCAAAATAAGAATATCTAAAACACTATTTGAATAAAATCAAAGCCACACTCACAAATTAAAAGATGCATAAAAAGAAATACTTCAAAAGTAGAATTTAATATTACTGATCCAAAAATAAATAAATCCCCCAACTCTAGAGTATTTATCGTACTCCATGAGATATGATTAAGATAAATAAATGAAAAAGAGAGTGAGGGTCCCCCAATATGGTGTTAAGATAGGGATGGTGACTACCTCACATAAGTAGTCTCTATCTTGGCATCAATGACTCACTCAACTCCAAAAGTTGTTTGGGGGGATTGATCAGGTATGGCAGTGTCTATCTCCATAGAAAAGGCTTAGCTAGAGGTCACAATATTGGTCATCTCATAAGGGGCCTCTCTAAAGAATCTACATAAATGGAATTCTAACTATCTACCTATAAACGTATCAATCAACCTTCACCTTCTAAACTCATGCATCAACTCTCTCTTTAAAAACAATTTTCAAATCATTTGAAGGAAGATACTAATCATTTGAGGTATCTCATTGAATACTTTTAATGATCTCATATCACACATATAAGCTTATTAGCCCATACAAATGATGTTAGATTGAGTCCACCGGGCCCTTGAGGTGCTCTAAGTAGTGGCTAGGCGATGGCTGGGAGGACTGAAGCCAAGAGGTTGTGAGGGTTGAACTTTTAAAAACCTAGAGTAGTAAGAGATATAGTACTAATTGGAGTGGGCTTGTTGGCACCAATATCAGTGGAGTAAAAATTAATTATTGGGGAATCATCAATCATTGTTTGTTTTTCTTTGCTTTTTGCACAATATTAATTCTAGCATTTTCAACAGTCAATATAGGTGTATACTCATAGTATCTCTTCGTATTAAAAGGAACCTTAGCACAGTGACATATATCGATAATAAGGCATGGGATTCTAAGAGAGGTTTGCTTTTCTAGGGACTAGCAATCACTGTCAAGGGAAATTACTATAGAAGATTGATCCTCTCTTTCACTATAATTGTGCCTACTAACACTTCCTGGGGGCGAACAAAAACTATTTGGTTCTGCAAAGGCATGAATTTTTTCAATAAAAAATTACCCAATACTGATCTTCAAAATTATTATCACCCTTCTGAATGTTAACCACTAGTGCAAGCCCAAGAGGTGGACATTAGATTTTTTGCATCCATACAGAGTGTTTATAATGGTTTCATCACATTAAACATTAACACCATAAACTTGTAAAAGATCCTTCAACTCCTTTGCCCCTAATTTTTTTTGGCTGGCAATATCTTTCCATAGGCCTCGTAAAACTCCAGAACTAGCTTTGAACATAAGGCTTTATAGGTTTAGTGAATGCTTAAAAGTCTCGTTATTTTAATACAGCCAATACCCTAGGATGATGCTCTTTTGACTTATTTATACTTACTATTTTCTCCTTAATGATCATGTGTTTATTGGGCATGCCAAGGAGATTTAGAAACCAATGACTCCCCAAAAATGTGAGGGTTTACTGTAACAAGGATTGGTTACTTGACCCTTTTCTTTTTATGTTGCACATCCTTGGGATTGTTCAATTGCACTTAAATTGGAGTGGTGTTTTCCTCTTAAAAATAATCAAAATTGTACCTCTCAAAGTTTGAGTTATGTCTATACATTGCTCCTCAGTTAATGGAGCTTTAATTCTATTGTCTTAAACCTTTTTTCTTTTATATACTTTTCCATTTAGTTGTGATCACCCAAAAATTGTTACCATTTTATGATCTTTGATATAGAGGAAGGATAGCAGGATCATTTCTTTTCCACTTTCTTTTTTCTATAATATGTGCAATGAAGAGAAGAAACACACTAGGCTAAAGTTAGAGAAAACATTTAGATATTATATAGGTAAGCATCATATAACTACCTATTGGTATTACCAAAGGGTTTGGCAATGTCTGTTGGCTATTGCCGATTAGAACAGTCAGGTACATAGGATTTAGGAAGGAAGGTTAGGAATTGGTCATTCACTAAAGAGTTTTGATATACTCCCGAAGCATTTCCAAAACCCACCTTGATTAGCCCAATCCAATGTAACTTTATATGACATGGGGGATGCTTCAGTGATCCACCATGATGTTTGGTGCATCATCAAATCTCTCAACCTACCATCAAAACTCATCGTCTACATGGTTTTCAATGATTTTGATTTTTGGAGTTTTTCAAACCATTTTCATGGAAATTTCATTTCAAAAGACAATGGGTACTTAGTCTTCCCCATGTTTAAATAATAAAATATCAAATCAATGATTTTTGTTTTACAATAATGTAAACCTCAATCTAACATTGAGAAAAGTCATTCAATTTCAAGGATGAAACAAGCAACCCAATTATGTTTGACATTATATGCATGAAATTTAACACAAATATGAAAGAGTGATAAGGATTAAGGATCAAATCCCCTAATTTCAAAACACTAACCTAATTTTACATACTCCCAGACTATAAAAACCTATAATTCAACTACTCAAGTAAACCTATTAATAAGAAATGAATAATACAAGCAACATATTCAAGAATAAATATGCACAAATACGAGCAACCTAACATAGATTTAAAGTAATAATTAAACTCTAACTTTGACATGTATAAAGTAATAGAGGATTAGAGGATGAGAAAAATGGTGATTCATGATCTCGGATAGTGTAACATCAACAACAGTGATGCCTTAAAGTGTATGCAGTGGTGAGAAGATTTAAGTGATTATATTTGTTTGTGTAATAGGATAAGTGACGGAGCAGAGGGAAATATTGAACGTGAAACAGTCTAAACAAGCCTATAGGTGAAAAGAAATTTAAAAGTCAAGGGTTAGAGAAATTCAAACCATTATTATTTTACATGAACCTCATTTTGGAGATATACATAGCACTATGGATGTTGTAGACCATGCACCAAACTGTCAATTCATCATTGATACTAATAGTGTTTACACCTTGTACTTTCTTTATGGCAAACTAGTTTGGTGATATGTAATCCATAAAAAAATCATCAACAATAAGTCAAATATCCATGTTCATTGACAAAATGCATAGTTGAACAACTCTGGGAGATTGATTATGGCAAATGGCTTCGACAAAATATTGATGCGCTCGGCGATTCGCCAAAACCTCTTCCCTAGACCTATGGTAACGATCTCCCATATTTTTCTATAGAAATTTTTTTATGTTCCTTGTATTCTACATTCCAACTCAATCACACACCTGAACCATTTAACAAACATTATTTCAAACAACAAAATAGTAAAAACTTTAGTTCCCTCCCCGGAAGTACCTTAGTTATTGTTGTTGCATGATGTTATTCCTCATCAACCAATATCTTTATAACGGAGTGCCTATACTTCGGAAGCTCTGATCCAACCAACATAGAACTATTTCAACCTTTTACCATTTACCATAAACCTTTTCTTGTGGTGGTTCTCCAATTATATTACTCTAGTAGGATACATATTTACTAGTGTGAAAGGGCCTGACCACTTAGACATAAGTTTCCCCATAAAGAGTTTCAATATTTAATTGAAAAATGTCACCTCATATCTCACACAAGATTTTCTGTTCAATATATTAGTATTGCATCACCTTTTTATCCACTCCTTGTATAAAAATGAGCTCTGCAATGCCTAAAGGAGAAATTCCTCCAACTCTTGTATTTGATTCACTGTAGACTTGAAGGCCTTAACTGAATCCATATTATGCTTATTTAAGGACCAAAGATCTTGATATTGTAACTTCACCAATAGGTGAAAAGATTTTCTACATAAAAGTAGATATGAAGGCATACCAATGGATGATTTAAAAGCAATTCGGTAAGACCAAAGAGCTTTATCCAATTGACTAGACCAGTTAGTATTGTCATGACCAAAGACCATCCCTTAGTTATAGCACAGTTCTAAGAACCTTCTTGCCCAATCTGTGAGATTGGTATTAAGAGTCTTCACTAGTATTAACTTGATTTCTCTGTTGGATACTTCAACTTGTCCACTAGTCTGTGGATAAGGTGTTGCTACCTTGTGATTCACTTTATATTATGCAAGCAGACTCTTGAATAGATGATTGCAAAAAGGCGACCCTCTGTCCTTAATAATAGTACATGGAATACCAAATTGAGAAAATATATTCTTTCACAAAAATATTTTGACACTCCTTGCTTCATTGTTAGGAAGTGCAATTGCTTATAGCCACTTTGACACCTAGTCAACAACTACAAGTATGTACATATTGCCACATGAACTCTCAAAATATCACCTGAAATCTATGCCCCATACACCAAATACTTCCAATTCTAAGATAGGGGTAATAGGTAGTTCATGTCTTCTACTAATAGTACCTTGTTGTTGGCATTGATTGTAAGCATATGCATAGTCATGAGCATCTTTGTATATAGTAGGCCAATAGTATCGACATTGTAGGATTTTATGATTGGTCCAGGCCCATCCTTGATGACCCCCAACTGGAGATGAATTATACACCTTAAGTATTCTTATCATCTCTACCTCAAGTATACATCTGCGAATGATTCCATATACACAATCTTAAATAGATATGGTTCATCTAATAAAATTTTTTTTACCTCATCCATGAACTTCTTTCTTTGCTGATATGAAAGATCTTCTAGGACTAGATCACTTGCTAAGTAATTTTCAAAGTCTGCAAACAATGGAATCAAATCTTGGGAAACTGCCAATATCTATTTATCTGGAATATTGTTATCAATCTCTAAACCCTTAGTAAACTTCTGCATAGCTTCCTCCTCTAACCTAGGCAAATGATCTGCAAAGTGATTCTCTATTCCTTTTTTATCCTTTACCCCGACATAAAATTCTTGCAACATTAGTACTAACCGAATAAGTGTTTGTGTGGCATCTCGTGTCTTGAGCCGAGGGTCTATCGGAAACAGCCTTTCTACTTCATCAGAGGTAGAGGTATGGACTGCGTACATCTTACCCCCCCAGACCCCACTATGTGGGAATACACTGGGTTTGTTGTTGTTGTTGTTGTTGTTGTATATTAGTACTAACCGAATAAGCCTTGGCTTTGAATCCTTTTTAGCCATTAAGTACCTCAATGTTGCATGATTGGTGTTCACAATCACCTTTGTCCTAATGAAGAAAGATCTAAACTTTTCAAAAGCAAAAAACTACTACCAATAACTCATTCTCCGTCACAGTATAGTTCTTTTGAGTAAGGTTTAGTGCCTTACTAGCATAGAAGATGGGATTAAGGATCTTCTATTTCCTTTGTCCTATTACAAACCCTAAGGCCAATCTGCTGGTATCACATATAATTTTGAAAGGTAAAGACCAATCTGGAGACACAATGATTGGAGCAGATACCAACTTCTATTTTAAGTTTTCAAAAGCCTTCTTACATGCCTTATAAAAATCACACTTTACTTCTTTCTTGAGAAGCTTGCAAAGTGGACTAACAATATGCAAGAAATCCTTGATAAATTGTCTGTAAAAAAAACCCATTTCCTAGAAAACTCCGAATTTCTTTTACAGAAATTGGATAAGGTAATCTTTCAATCACCTTCATTTTTGTGCGATCAACCTCGATGTTTCTTATTGATGTCTTGTGCCTAAGAAAAATTTCTTGTTTAACCAAGAAATGAAACTTTTCCAAATTAAGTACCAAGTTGTATTCTTCATATATCTGTAGAGCTTTTACCAAGTGCTTTTAAAATTCATCAAAAGAGTCCCGCACAACCGAAAAGTCATCCATAAAAACTTCAATCATTTAGGCTTCTTACATGCATCATTAAAATCAAATTTTATCTCCTTCTCAGGAATCTTTTAAAGTGGAATAGCAATCATTTATATGTCCTTGATAAATCGCCTATAAAAACCTATATGTCGTAAAAAACTCTCAATTCCCTTTAAATAAATTGGATAAGGTATTTTTCCAATCACTTCAATCTTCGCTCCATAAACCTCTATGCCTCTCTTTAAAATTTTGTGCCCAAGCACAATTCCTTCTTTGCCCCTGAAATGGAACTTCTCCCAATTAAGTACCAAGTTGCACTCCTCACACATTTATATAGCCTTTTCCAAGTGCACAACAAAGTCATACAAAGAATCACCACCAACTAAAAATCATCCCTAGAAACTTCTATAGTATCTTCAACCATATCAGAGGAAATAAAATTTGTACATATCTGAAATATGGCTGGAGCGTTGCATAGACAAAATGACATTCATTTGAAAGCAAAGGTCCCACAAGGACATATAAAGTTAGTCTTTTTTTGGTCCTCAGGTGCAATAGTGATATTATGATATCCTGAGTATTAGTCAAGAAAACAATGCCATCATCTGCTTGCTAACGGGTCAAGCATTTGATCCATGAATGGCATAGCAAAATGGTCTTTCTGAGTCCAGATATTTAGCTTCCTATAATCCATGCGCACTCTCCATCCGGTTATTGTTCGCATAGGCAGTAACTCATTCTTCTAATTAGGTATGATAGTGATTCTTCCCTTCTTCAGTACGCATTGAACTAGACTAGCCCACTTGCTATCAGCAATGGGAAAAACGACATCAACATCTAACCACTTAATGTACTCTTTCTTAACCATCTCCAGCATAGGAGGATTGAGTCGACATTGATGTTCAATAGATAAAATACAATCTATCTCAAGCTAATGTTTGTGAGTACATAAATAAGGAGGAATACCCACAATATCAGTAATGGACCATCCAATGGCCCTCTTAAAATTGTACAACACTGACAGTAATGCTTCTACCTCTGACTGGCTTATATCAACTGCAATAATAACTGAAAAAGTATTGTTGGACCCCAAAAATACATATTTTAAGTGATATGGGAGGGCCTTCAACTCTAACACCAGTGGTTCAACAATGGATGGGCGAGCAGGTAAAGTAGTTCGATTCTTTAAATATAGATCAAGATTCTTTGGTGCATAAAATTAAATATCACCATGGAATGCACCCTTTGACTCCTCATACTCCTCGATACCTTTAGATTTGTAATTCATAATCATTTCCGCAAGATCTTCGACACCTAGCCTCTATTCAATAGAAACAATCGTATCAAAACCACTATACAATATTATAACTACATCAATATCATGGAATGAATCTATCTCCTCATCATCTACATCAATAACAGACACCACTCTCAATTCATCAAGTTGTTTCATAGATTTACATATGTTTAATGTCACCTATTCATCATTAAGTTGCAGCATCATATCTCCTTTCTCTAGATCAATCAACATTCTACCTATAGACAAAAATGGTCTTCCTAAAATGATGGGGACTTAAAATTCCACTTCACAATCTAATATAATAAAATCAGTAGGAAATATAAAAAAAGACACTTTTATCAAAATATCATAAAGGATGCCAACAGGGTTCTTCACTATCCTGTCCGCTATTACTAGTCTCATGGTAGTTGGTTTGGGAGCTTCTAACTCCAACCATTTGAATATTACATAGGGCATGAGGTTGATGATAGCCCCCAAAATACAAAATTCTTAAGTGAAGTTGATCACCTGATAGTGCAAGGTATTTTGAAAGCGCCACGGTCCTCCGTCTTCTATACTAAAGATCTAGTGACTACAACACTGCAATGATGAATATTGTCAACAGGTTTATAACTGACTGAACTTTTCTTCGTTATTAAATCCTTCATGAATTTATCATAACCTAGCATCTTCCCCAATGCCTCTACAAGTGGTATGTTGGCAGTTAACTCTCTTAACTTAGACGAAAATTTCTTATACTTACCTTTTCTTGTTTCTTATTCAATATTTATGGATAGGGAGTAAGTGGTCTTGTAATGGTCTTCAGTACAGGATCTATAGCCTTTTCTTCTCATTTATTTGGCTTGCTGCTGCGCCCAATATAAACTAGTTCATCCTTACTCTTCTGCTCTTTAGCCATGGGTACAGGTGGATATGTAGTGACCTTATCACTCTGAGTGGTAATGGCATAACATTGACTATCATTTTTGGTTTTATCACTATATCTCTTGGAAGAGTGCAAGGTTTTCTTTGATTCACTATGGGTGATATCTGACTAAACTACTTTTCCAACTACATGATTGTTGTATCAGTGACTCAACTTTTTGGTTCAATCCGAACAGATAGGCTTTGATATACTTCAAGCATTTTTCTTAAATTTCTTGCAGTTTTACCTGCTTGGCCAAAAATGCCTTTATTCTGGAATCTGTATCTCAACTTATTGGTGGAATATATTTGTCACTCTACTCCTAATAGTCCTTATTACAATGTCATTCACTATCTCTATCTCTACTCCTATCTCTGCATTTATCATTATAATGGTTCTAACCTTGATTCCTTTTACCTTGATCTTTGAAATTCAAAAATCTATGATCCAAATACTTTTTCTGTTCTTGATATTTGATCTCAAATGGTTTGGAGGTAGACCCTATGCCACTACTGCATTTACCTTCTCAGCACACATTGGCATAAATTGTTATGTAAGCAACCCAATATCTGTACAAAGATATTCAACCTCTTGTGCTAACATGTCATTCCCTACTCCATACATATTTGTTACTCCAATAGAATATGTGCCATGACCACATTCTGAATCCTAAATATTTCATTCTTTATTTGTAACCGCAATATCATCTAGAATTTGCAGTGCAGCTTCCCAGTGAAGACACATAAATGCTCCATCTAAAATAGCATCTATCATATCTATAGAGTTATCATTCAATGATCGATAGAAGATAGAAGAAAAATTAGATCCTTTGATTCTGTGATTCGGTACCATGCTCAGCTTCTTCTTCAATAAAAACCTTGCCTCATACATAGACTCTGCAGGTAGTTGTCTGAAATTATAAATTTCGTCATTCAACTGTAACATCCATGAATGAGGGAAGAATTTGTTAAAAAATTATGTCTTTAACTCATGACAAGTTATGATAGATCATCTTAAAAGTTCCCCTATCCAGAAAAATACTTCTCCAGTCAAAGAAAATGGGAACAAACTCAATCTTGATGCTTCTTAATTAACCCTTGGAATATTGTAATTTGTGCATATCCTAAGAAAATTTGTAAGGTGCATGTTTGCATCATCCTTATAAGCACCCAAAAACATACCCTTTAGATTCAGCAATGCAATCATAGCACCAGTATTGTAAAACATCACATTAGGGGCTAATAAAAGAGGAACTATGGCTCTAGACTACGTAGGATCAATATCACCCAGATCTTCTTCATCTTTCTCATATAGGTCTAACTGTTGATATGCTGGAATAAATAGAGCCCTGTCTCTCTAAACACGACAATCAACAACCTATCTCAGCCATACTAATCCTTCGTGTTGGGCAACTACCGCTTCAGTAACAAGTGTAGCTTCTTATGTTTCTCTATATTCTTATACCAGCAGTTGTTGTTTTTGTAAGTCAGGAAGATTTTGCAGATCTAAAGGAGCATGTGAGAGTGTCACATTTGGGTCCACATATTGGGGGTCTTGAATCCTATCACAAACTTATCTTGACATCCTTCTAGGTTTTTAAAGGTTTCTTGCTGGCTCTGGATTAAATAGTAGTATGGGATTTCCTCTAAACCTAGTACTTTGCATACACTAAGGTATGACAAAGAAAAAGAGAAATTTAAAAACCTGCAAACTTTACCAATCAAATTTACTACTCAACCATCATCCCCGAAAACAGCGCCAAAATTTGATGTCGCCTAAAACTAAACCTCAACCAGAAGTATAATACAGTTAATTTCAAATATAGTAACCCAATAAGTTTGAGGACGAACCCATAGGGAAAATATGAGTTGTTACTTGCCTTGATGTAATCCACGAGTAGTATAGAATATAAAATGGCTGTTGTATTATCAATTGCAAATAGTATCCAATTTTTTGATCTGAGATGAATACTAGGTCTGTGTTCCCCTTGCTTCTCAACTGCATAAATTTCTTGTGAGCAACCTTATTATTCTTTTGTTCTATATTCAAAGCCTATAAATTTAAACCTTTTTACTTTGTTATCATATCAAAGGGTTGCCTTGTTGCCCCTTGCTACAGCATCAATTATACTTGTTGGGTAGGATCAAGTGATAAGAAGGAATGCTTCATTATCACATCTCAAATCACTTTCTTAATCTTCTTTTCCTATTCGAAAGCTTTTTGGTTATCGAATGGATGCAAATATAGGCAATCTAAAGTGTCAACAACTGCTATGAGTTTAATTATTGAGAAAAAGAATTAAGATACATGTAAAAACTATAGAACAATGAAGTGTCATACTTCCTCTATGAAACTAATCCTCCATGTTTCCCATAACCCTAGCTAAGAGGATTAGATGATTATGTTTGTACAAGAAACCATGATTATTAATGAAGAAAATATAAAATTAATTGAACAAGAATGAGATGAATAATCTCTAAAGTCGATGATTTAATAAAACCCTAAAATATCAAGAAATAATGTAGCAATGAGTAATAGTGTGTGATAACACATAAAGAATGTCACATCGCATAACCTAATAAAAGATAAACCCTAGGGTATGTATAGTGTCTCAAAATAACATAAAATTCTATTAAAAATGGGAAAGGTAAAGATAAGTCATAGTCGGTACGACTCGATCTTCAATTGTATCCTCAGCTTATGAGTCGTACCCCATCTTGTCATATCTACTCCAGTGTTGGATATTCCCAAAGTTTTAACTCAATATTTAGCATACGACTTTGGCTTACGAGTCGTACCATAGTGTACGACTAGTGTCCTTAAACTATATCCACCTGGGACTTCTGTCTTTCCAGGTCTTGAACACTATTTTGTATGTGAGATCCCTATACGAGTTATACTCAGAATTTTGACCCTTATAGATTTAACACTTTAACTCCTGCATAAAAGCTCTTGTTCTTTTATGCTCATAAATTCCACATATGACTCGTATCGCTGCTTACGACTAGGGTACTTGAGTCATATATTCCTATACTTGGCTCCTTAGTTTGGCTTTTAGTTTTGTTACTCATACGATTTAGTATTAGTGTCGTATGGATTGGTTAAGACTCAGAGAATGACTCATATACTGATCAAAGGTTTTTTTTAGGTCTTTTTCTTCTCTTTTCATTCAAAATTATTGTAAACCTATTTTACGTGCAATTCAAACCAAAGTGCATCATACCCAACAAAACACCATAAGTTCTCACATAAATTCATAATTTTTAGCATCAAAAGTGTCATGTTTCCATGTCACATCAATTTAGGGTGAGCTCCTAGTGTTTAGAGTTACTATTCTCCCTTTTATGTACTAGACTAATCTATATGTTTTATTTAGAGATGTGTTTCAACTATTTATTCATTTAGTACTTTATTTGTATTCTTATATTTTATTAGAAGCTCTTTGTTGGAAGCCTAGGGATTGCACCACACAATGAGGGACTAGGTCCCTCAAAGTCTATTATATGCAAAAATATAGTAATCCAACCACTAAAAAAAGATAGTGCAAGAAATGAAAAGAACATGAGATTTAACGTGGAAACCCTCTTAGTCAAGGGAGGAAAAACCACGGCTTTCCCTCACAAGCTCCTTCAAAATCCACAATAATCAATCTATTGATTACAGACTTGATTTCAACCTAATGCTAGGTTCCTCATTCTTGAAGTAACTGTACTACAAAAACACCTTAACAACTCTGCCAAGTCCCCTTAAAACTGGTTAACTCTAACAAGTTTTGGACCTAGGCAACTCTACCTAAGCTCTCTAAAGAAAACAAGAAAATATTATTACTCTTATAGCTTGTGAAATTGTTCAATTGCTGAGTTGAGGCCTTGATTCAAATTTACCAAGGCTAACACGACAAAAACATTAATGAATACAGGATTGTCAATAGGACCTTATTCACCTAGGGTTATGGGAATTTTATAAGAAGAAGAGGTTGATAAAGAACTTTGAGAATCTTGAGGATTATTTGTAGAAAGCTTTATAATGGGGGATAAGGAGGATGTATTTTCTACCATTTTGAAATTTATGAGATAAAACAAATAGTTTAGATCAGGACTGAATAATTTAGAAGGATGCTTTTTGTTGATTAGGAATTGAATGAAATATAGAAGATTTGATTTTGTAATTCAGGAAGTGACTGTTGGCCATTTAATAGGTACACTTTTGGAATGACGCATGTACTCACAAGAGGTGTGACTCTTCCATTTAGTAGGAAATTTACATTTTTTCCAGAAAGGACAAGACATGAAGCCGTTTTAAAATAGAAATTTTGAGTTTTGAGTCACATAATTTTTGTGCTAACCTGAGAGATATTACCAGATCCCTTTCATTTTAACTGAATTTCTCGCTTGTGTTAGATTTATTTATTCCCTTCTGAAGTTGTTCCCATGGGTGTAAACCTGCAAAGGTATAAAACTATTTTTATTATCTTGATCCAACTTTATCATGGATACATGTCTTCTATCATAGCAACTTTTAAGGAAACACATTATTTCATAAGTTAAGTTAGGTCAACTTGATTATTTATTGCTTCAGCCTCTACAGACCTTTTTAGAACTATCTCTCAGCGTAGGTTTAGGGTCCATATCCAAATCTTGACTTGATTCTCAATACTGAAGCTTCTTCCTCTGAGATAGACATGGCCCTTTCTTATTGATTTTCCATATTCTTACATAATGTCAAATTTCTTTTTCAGTTCATTCCTCCAATGTTTCAGCACAAGGAACTTCTAATTCTTTAAAATTCAGATTTATTCTACCAGAGACCAAGTCCTTTGAAATCCACTATTTCAAAATAAGACATCTTCACCTTGAAGTGTCTTGAGTAGAGAACACTGTCAAACCTTCCAAAATAGAATTTGATCACATACTATTAATGAACCATATCTCACTGCGATCCCTTTTATTTTACTTGGGTCCATGATCACAGTTTTTATTTGAGAACCCATTTGAGCTTAAGTGCCCAATAAGAAAATAATGTTGTGATCAAATCCCTTTTAGCCTATGTAGGCAGAAAATTTCTTCTCATATTTCTCAAGGGTTTGAGACCCTTAAGATATGAACTTTCATGCTAAATATATCAGGAACCATTCATCCTTGCTCTAATCCATCTTTGACAATATTTATTCGTGTGCCTATCTCTTCTACTGTGAGTTCACAACAGTCCGTGAACCCTGTTTCTAGCAACAGGAGTAGCTCTTCCTTTTGAGACAAGAGGTTGTAATTCTCCTTGATAACTAATCCCCTTACTATTTTCAACACCTCTACTAGTCCAATTAGAAAGGACCTGTGAAGATGTAACCGATTTAAGAGATTTTTAAGCTTTTCTCTTAAGAGAACTAGGTCCCTTTCTAACTCTTCATTCATGTGAAGTGAACACATAAGGTTCTTTTAGAATTCCTCAAATTTTTATCAAAAACAATCTGAAGGCTTGAAGCTTCTTTCATCCCTTTACTATCTATATTATCTACCTTCTTCATCTAACACGTACTACTCATATTTTGAGATTTCAATTTATTGACCTATTCTTTAATCTCAAATATTTGAAGAGTTAAGTCACTCAATTAAAGCTCTTAATTATATTCCTAGATAAGTAGTTATCAAGAGTTTCTTAATGTCTAAAAGAGTTACTTTTTTTTTTCTTCATCTTCAATGTTGGCCATAAAGGCAAATAAGGATTCATAGACAACTTGGCTCTCTTCCACAGCTAACATTGAAAGATCTTTATCTTTCTCAACTTCATCTAAATCACTAAAGAAAACTTCCCATGTTGTCAGAGCTTGATTTACTTCATACTCTGCTGCAGTTTTACTTCTTGATTTTATAGGGCCCTGGTCCCTACTCTTTAATTTGTCCCCTTCAGTCTTGAGATACTCCTAATAATCTAATTTGTGCATTGGACAATACTTAATGAAATTCTCAGGACTTTCATATTTGTGACAAACCTCTATATTTCTTCTTTTATTGTTGCTTCTTTTCTTATTTGGAACTAGCCACCTTTGCTCATGGCTTTGACAATACTTTTTTCTAAATAAGAAACATCAGTGTCCTCTTTTATTGAATCAGGTTTTGAAGGCTTTAATGCTAGTGATTTTTCCCTTTTTACCTTTTGCTTCTCCGACCCTTGCTGCTTTATAAGCTCATAAGTTTTTGGATTTCCAATTAGTGCAACTATGGTAAGGTTTTTTATGTTTCTGGATTCAGTTTTAGCAACCACTTTGTTTTTCCATGACATGAAGAACACCAACAATCTTTCTCACTTACTTATACAATGGGTTCACATCTCCTATGAAGTGAATCTTATTTTTGATAGATGTGAATTTAGATACATTTCTTGGATGGTTTCTTATTTTTTCATGGTGAAGGTTTCATACTTAGTATTCAGCATGTGTACTTTAGAATCCTTCATATCAATAGTCCCTTCATTAGAAGTCTTCAAGCAATCCAAGATCTCCTAGGCATTTTCACAAGCTGAGATCCTGTTATATACATCAGGACCTATGCCGCAGACTAAATTTCTTAGTCTTGTAATTCTTCTTAATTTTCCTTGTATTTTTATCATTATATTCCCTCCTATTTTTATTATGATTCTTGTTATTTCTCCTTCTTTGACTTCTTTACCAAGAACATAACGACCATTAAGCATTATATCCATAATTTTACTATCCTCAGCCATAGTAAAGTAAAATATCATGGTTTTCCTCCATCTATAATACCCATTAAATCTAGAGGGTCTTGTGGTAGTTTGTCCTTCTTCTAGATTAGGTAGAGTGACTATGTTAACCAATACACTCTAGGTGTGAACCTTTTATATTGAACCATCTCTGATACCAATTGTTGGAACCTAAGGGTGGCATCACATAGTGAGGGACCAAGTCCCTCAAAGTCAATAAAAGGCAAAAACACAGCACGCCAACCAAAACTAAAAGAAGGTGCAGGAAATGTAAAGAGTTCAAGATTTAACATGGAAACCCCCTTGTTCAAGGGAGGAAAATCCATGACTTGCCCTTACAAGCTCCTAATAAATCGACTATAATCAACCTATTGATTACACACTGGATTTTAGCCTACCTATAGGCACCTCCTACTTGTAGTAACTCTACTTCAAAAATACCTTGAAAACTCGACCAAGACACCTCAACACGAGTTAACTCAATAGGTTTTGAACTGAGGCAACTCAAACTAAGCACTCTTAGTTTACAAGAAAAGAGCAGTATTAATTTTATTCCAACTAGTTTTGGGGATATTATATATATGTATATATATTAGTTTTTTATCATAATTAATCCATATATTCCTTTCATTTCTCTTGGTATCCCATTACTAGTGGTTACAGACTATGGATAATCTTACCTACTAGTGGGTTATAGTAGGTGCCATCATGACTTGAGAAATTGGTTCATGCCAAATTAGTATCATAGCCAAGGTTTATTAATGTGTTGGTACAAGACCTAAGTTTCTTGTAGATTCTTATAAATCGATTCAGAGATATCCATAACCTATATTAGGATGTGTACATAGCATTCTTAGGAATTCCATTTTTGACACCTCGTGGATTGTCCATATTCCAATAGGCGTAAATCATATTCTTTGACTTTTTTTGTCCTAGATGGAGATACATAGTTATTAGTAGATGTGGATGGGACTTTGAAATACTTTTACAGAGCTTCACTGAAGTGTTGGTCTAGGATGTCAGGGATGGTAATCGAGGACCTTCAAATTTAGTTAGAGGATTTAGGGCCAGCCCAGGCTCTAGATAAGTATGTGATACTTCATCCTTACACGGTTCAAATTTGGGGATTTTATGCCCTTTATTAAACTCCTCATAGATAAAGATGTGGTCCAGGCTATTGTGATGTTCTCAGACCAGAGTTAGATTTAGTGGTGTTCAGCAGGGTTCTTATTGATTTTAGAGTATGAGATTTGGTTTATTGAGTGGGACATACATACTTCTATTTTATATAATTTTGAGCATAAGATAGTCCGTGAAATTATTAGAGGATTAGCCTTACCAAATTGTTTTGAGTCATATCATTTGGTAGCAGTTGGGACTTTTTTCTCTTAAGTTGTTGACCATACGAGGGCCACTGAAAGAGCATATATTGAGACTTATGGTGGTCGCAGTAATAGTCTATGTCATCAGTACAGTGCTATTAGTGTTCCACTCGGTGGTGGGGATTTTCCCCATGGCGGTTAGCTTTACTGCTAGCCAATAGATTCTACACAGGTAGTGTCTCAAACTATGGGTGGCTTTCTGATTAGTCATGGTGATCATAGCGTGCAAAGTTCTCATTTATAATTACCTTATAGTTGTGATTTTTTCCAAAATACTTATTTTAGTATGATTCGACCATTTTACCCTTCCTGAGCCAACAAATTTGGGTCATCAATTTTAGGATGGTAACTAGCAGGTGTGGTTTTACAGCTTTTATATTTTATTTTGACCCTCAATTCAGAAAATTATGAAATTGGATTTTGAGTGTCAACTTTATGAAAATGATACTTTTTTTAGTGAAAATTTGATATTGCAATTGAGTTTGGAGCACTGAATATAGTCCAGCAGCATAGTTCATTGCATTCTTGGTATTTTCAATGAATCCTAAGGGGTCCAAAGAGACTAGTAATCTCTAAGTCTACAGCTAGTGCACCACTCAGCTGCTGGACATCTTAAGTAATGCTTTGGTTGCTTAAGCTAATTGGCTTAACAACAAAAGTGTCACCTAAGCTATATTATGCTCTCCTAAGAGATTGTCTCTTAAGTGACATCCTAGTCACTTATACAATACTCGTGTGCCATGTAAGTATCGTATAGCAACACTTGGTATCTTAAGCGATGGTCACTTAAACAACCATGTGATCACTTAAGCGATAGCTAGGCAATATAAATCCCTTTTTTTATAATTTTCACCATTTTGTAGACTTAGAGCTTGTGGTTTTGAATTTTAGGTAATTTCTTCCCTTTAAAACTTGTATAATCTCCAAATCGCTTTTTTCAATTATTTTTATTCGACTCTAGTCATTTAAATCTTGTTAAAACTTTGATTCAAAAGGGAATTTTAACATTTTAGCCAGAAAGGCCTATATTAGTATTTTCTTGATTTGAACACTAATTTCAACTTATTTTCATTTGGGTTATCTTCTACTAGTTCCTTTAATCATGGGAAATATAATTTTGGACCAAAATTTTGGGTTACACTTCTTTTTTAAAAAACCCATTTTAATGGTCCGTTTTGACCCCAACCCAAAAATGGGCAATATGGGTATTTTTCACTTCATTTTAATGTGTATATTCCGTATTTGTAGATATGTGACATCTTTAAAAAAACCCTGTCAATATATGTGCCTAAGAGGAGTTTTGGATATTTGTTTAGGATATTGGACTGTATATGGGTTGACAAATACCCCATGGGCCCTATCTCAGGAGAACAACTTAGTAGGTACATAGGGAGGTTATGTGACAACCTCGTGCATCACATTATCATTAGCATCATATTTATTGCATTTCACTTTATGTCAACATTTTGTGTTGTATTTGAATTCTTGATGTTATGTCTATTTGTGTATACCTCTTTGATATGTTTAATTTGATGTCCATCTATTGGGTTCCTTTCTCATACTTGTGTTGGGACATATGTATAGTATTGAATTTTTAGTAGAGACGGTGTGGGCTACCATTTGGGATATTTTGTTAATATAGGTGACGAACCCGTACTGTGTATTTTGTATTCCTTATTTTCTACTTCACCCAGTCAACCTATGATACCTACTAAATACAAGTAGATCATACTCACCACTAATTTACCTTTTTAATGTAGATCTAGGTAGAGTACACAGCACAATAGTTGATTCAGGTGATATCTTATGTATATTAGAGGTAGCGATCGATCTATACTTCCAGAGTTGACCTACTACCTCTTCTTATCTATTTCATGTCTTGTTTTGTCTCTTAAAAATAAATTATAATCTTTTCTTACTATGATTATATCTTTTGACATTTGAGATTTATTGAGTAATTCACACTTTGACCCCTGGTTTTAGGGATATTCTATGGTATCTTTATTCTGTTCTCTTTCCAATTATTGGATATGTGTGGTTAGACTCCATTCTAGAGCTTTTTCCTTGGGTTTTGGTATTTTTTATAATTTAAAATTAGTTTAGGTGATTGGCTTACTTGTCATGGCTTGTTGAGATAAGTGCTATCATGACCCTTATTTTTTTATTTGACCTTTGTTTTTTGGGTCATGAAAAATTGGTATTAGAGCCAAGTTCAGTGATCTCATCAATTTAAGAATAGGGTGTCTAGTATTTTCACATGGATTAGTACATATACATTTGTAATTATCTTCTAGAGGCTATAAAATATCTTTAGGAAACTCTTTTTTTATGTTACTTATTATGTAAATTCTTTCATACCTTTGTTCTATAACATATTTCACTCTTTCCATGTTGATTATAAGGACTATATCCTATGAGGTTAGAGATGCAAAATGATCATTAGAGGAAAGATCTCATTCTAGAGAGTGAGTTGAAAGTAGTGGATGGGTCTGAGGTAGTGGAAGGGCATGGGGATCTTCCCACTCTAGTGGTAGAACTTGGGGAATTTTCTTTGAGCTACAGGCTTAGTATAATAGAGATATAGGGACCACTTTGTTCCTATAGATTTCTTTAACTCTAGTCTTAGAGGTGTTACTAAGTTGCTCGCTGACTCATGAGGAGGGTGCTTCTTTGTTTTCACCTGGTGTTCGTCTAGCTTTTAATATTATACCCTCATCTAAGCTAGAGTCTGCCTATAGTGTCCTCTAATTTTGAGTATGGATCCTCTTACATACTGATATCTTCTTATGGTACAACACAGACTTTAAATGTTATTCCTCCTGTGCCAATATCTGAGTATGGTATTCTGAGATCAGGATTTCAGTCTTCATTTATGTTGCCTCCTCAGGTTGGTTCTCGGGTAGGAAAATTTACTATGCCTCCTATATTTGTGAGTATAATTATGTCTTTTGAGGATGAGAAGATGTTTGAGAGATTCACTTATTTGGGTCCTCCTAAGTTTAGTGTATTATAGGTAAGAATTCATTTTAGTTCTTAATTGATTGTCATGGGAAATTCCATCACCTTGGATTGTTTAAATCGCATGGTGTTGCTTAAACTACTTGCTATTTAATAGATGCAGCCAAAATTGGTGGATGTCACATGGTAGTTACAAACCTCTTGGTTCGATAGAGATAACTTAAGATCAGTTTATCAAGGCTTTCTTTAGATATAGTTGTGTCTTATAAGTTTAGGGATCAGATAGGAGACAAGTTTGATCACTTGGATCTAGGCTCTATGAGTGTTGTAGAGTACGAAGGATGTTTTCATGCCTTATCTAGAAATTTTTATGTTTGTATTGTCATCGAGCCTGAGACAATTTAAAAGTTTTTAAAAGGGTTGGATATTCTCTTCAGTTGGCTATTTTCTATATGGTAGTGTATCATATGGAGTATAGTGGATTATGCTAAGATGACTAATATTATTCATTGAGGGTTTTAGGGGGCGACAATGGGGAACACTATTAGGGAAAGTTTAGAGGTTACAATTCTCAATCTAGAGATTAGAGAGGTTATCTTGGGTATCATATTAGACCATTACAAGTAGCCTTATAGGTTTCAAGTAATGGGTCTTCTTTTTCAGAATCTTTGGGTGGTCATTCTAGCTTAATTGTACCTTCTTCTATTAAGTCGGTCCATAAAGGTTGCAATGTGTGTGATGAGGTTTACCATATGGCTAAGGACTGTCCCCCTTATATTTTTAGAATTAATATTATATCGATAGTGACAGGTAGAGGGTCTACTAAAAATGCAAGAGGTGTAGGTAGTGATTCCCATGGTGCGGTTGTATGGCTACTCAATAAGATAATTATCATGGACAATGCTATGATACACCCGCTATACAAGAGGTAGAGGCTTTGACATGGTATACTAAATATCACCCTATTTGTTTATGATTTGCATCTGTGTTATTTAATCCGAGATTAAATTTCTCCTATATGTCTATATATTTTTCTTTGGGTTTAGATTCTACTAGTAAGCCTTTTGTGATTCCTATCCATGTATCGACTCCTATAGGAGAATCTTTAGTGGTGAATTAGGTGCACCAATCTTGTGTTGTGACCTTTGCTAGGCATGAGACATAGCTAGTTATAGATTTTGATGTCATCTTAGGTATGTATTTTTTAGGTCCATATCATACTATCCTAGACTTTTATGCTAAGACCATGACATTAGCTTTACTGAGTGTGTTGAGGATAGCTTAAAAAGTTGTTCTTTATTTGTATACCAAGAGAGCTACATCTTTCCTTCAGGCTCATCATTTGGTTAAGAGGGGATATTTATTGTATTTGGCTTATATTTGTGTAACAAGAGAGCTACGTCTTTTCTTCACCAGCATATTTTAATTCTTTTGTATTGTTCATGAGTTCATGGGTAGCATTCCCTACGAATTTTATTGGTGTACTTCCGGATCATGATATTGACTTTATCATTGATGTTAAGCCAGTCACAAAGCCCATTTTTATTCCTCCTTATAAGATGGCCCCAACTGAATTATAGGAATTGAACAATCAATTGAAGGAGTTGTTAGATAAGGAATTTATTCAACCTAGTGTTTAACCTTAAGGTGTGCCTGTCTTTATTTTGAAGAAAAAGGATTTGTCTATGAACATGTGTAGTGATTATAGATAGTTGAACAAGTTTATGATTAAAAATAAGTATCCTCTTCCTCGTATTGACGATTTATTCAATCAACTTTAAGGTGCTTCAGTATTTTTGATGATTAATTTGAGATTTGGGTATCACTAGTTGATGATTAGGGCTTCAAATATTTTGAAGATAACTTTTTGGACATAGGACAATTGTTATGAGTTCTTGGTTATGTCCTTTTAGTTTATGTCCTTTAGTTAACTAATGCCCTAACCACATTCATAGCATTGATGAAATTGGTATTTCAATTGTCTCTTTTGTCATTATATTTATAGATGATATTTTGATTTATTCTATGAGTGAGTGGACCTTGAGGAGTATTTGTTGATCATGAATCAGATATTGAAGGATAATAAGCTGCTTGCTAAGTTCTCCAAATGTGAGTTTTTGTTGGAGTTTATATCTTTCTGAGATCATACAATGACTAAGAATGTTATTAGGGTTGATGTAGCTAAGATTATAATAGTTCATGATTGGGCACACCAACTGAGATTCAGAGTTTTGTTGGTTTGGTAGGTTACTGTTATTGTTTTGTTGATAGTTTTTAATCTATTAAGGCTCAGTTGAATATGTTGGCTTAAAAGAAGATTTCATTTCTGTGGATCTATGATTATGAGGTGAGCTTACAAAAGCTCAAGGATCTATAGACATTTTCTCATATCTTCACTTTGCCGAAAACATGGGATTTACCTCTTTTGTGATGCTTCTAGTGTTCGGTTAGGAGTTAGGTTGATGCACTAGAGTAAGAAAATTATGTATGCTTCTCGTCAACTGAATACCCATAAGAGGAATTACCCTACCCATTATTTGGAATTGTGCAATATTATTTTTGCTTCGACGTTATAAAGGCATTTCTTGTATGGAGTCCGTTATGAGATTTTCGTTGATCACCTTTGCCTTCATTATTTCTTCACCCGATGAGCTCTTAATATGAGGCAGCATTGTTTGCTTGTGTTTATTAAGGATTATGGCCTTTTTATCCTCTATCATGCGGGCAGAGCTAATATGGTTGCGGATGCCTTACACCGAAAGTCGGCTAGCATTGGTAGCTTGGTCTATTTTTGACTCATGAGAGAACTTTGGATATAAAGGTTAAGTCTTTAGCTAACCAAATATTTAGGATTGATATTTCGACATATAGATGTGTTTTGGCATTTGTTGAGGCTAGATCTTCTTTGACGGAGAATATTTAGGCTTATTACTTTGGTGATGTTGGGTTGAAAGAAATTTAGGATAATGTGTTGAGTAGCAAGGATAAGAAATCCTCAGATGATTTCATGATTTAGATGGTGTTTTCATGATTGGGTGAGACTTATATTTGATGAGGCTCATTGTTCTGGATATTCCATACATCCAGGAGTAACTAAGATGTATCTTGATTTAAGACAATATTATTGGTTGAGTGGTGTGAGAAAGTATGTAGTATATTTTTTATCTTATTGGATATGTTACTAGCAGGTGAAGGATGAGTATTTGAGGGTTGGTGGTTTGATTCAAAGGTTACCCATTCCCAAGTGGAAATAGGAATGGATCACTATAGACTTTGTGACTAGGTTGTCTTGTTCTTCTTGTGGTTCTAATGGTGTTTGGATCATCATTGATTGATTGAAAAATTTTGTTATTTTATTCTTATTCAGATTTCTTTCAGTGTTGAGAAGTTGGATCATATCAATATTCATGAGATTGTTAATCTTTATGGTTTTCTATTGTTTATCATCTCATATAGAGCTTCAATACTCACATCGCACTTTTGGAAGACTTTTCTGGAGGAGTTGGGTACCTGAGTTGATCTTAGCATAAATTTTTAACCTAGATTGATGGTCACTTGGAACAAACTATTTGGCTTTGGAGGATATTCCCCACACTTGTGTCATGTACTTGGAGGACTGTGGGAGCAGCATCTAGCTTTGGTCGCGTTTGCGTATAATGATAACTACTATTACAGTATTGAGATGGCTTTTTTCAAGGCTTTGTATGGTAGGCATTATTGCTCTCTTATTAGTTGGTATGAGGCTTTTGAGATTAAACCTTGAGTTACGAACTTGCTTCGTGAGTCTTAGGATAGAGTTTGGATTATTTAGGATAGACTTCGAGCATCTTAAAGTAGGCAAAAGTTTTATATGGATTATAGACTTTGCGCCTTGAGATTTAGTGTTGGTGATTGATTTTCCAATCGTTTGTTTCACAAAAAGGGTGTGATAATGTTTGACAATAGGGGAAAGCTTTGCCATGCTATATTAAACTTTTTGAGATTCTTCAGACTATGGGGCATGTGACGTAAGAGTTAGTATTTCCCCTGATTTATGATCTATTCTTCCAATGTTTAATGCTTTCATAATTGGGCATAATATTTGGATGATTTTCATGTCATTCGTTGTGATTCAATCTGGTTAGAGGTAAGTTTCTCTTTTATTGTGAAGCTCATGTCCATTCTTTCTAGGGATGTAAAGTGATTGCGTTCGAGAGATATTATAGTTGTTAAGGTCTAATAGAGACATCGTCCTATAGATTAGGCTATGTGAGAGGTCGAGTTCGATATAAATGGTAGTTATCCCTAGCGTTTCCTTAATTCAGGTATTTTTCTTACCTTTAGTTAGAGAACAAACTAGAGTCTTAGTAGTGGATGATGTTATGACCTGATTTTTGGTGACTTTTGTGAAATACTTATTTTTGTATTATTTCACTATTTTACCCTCCTCATGGTTGTTTTAATGTATTTTTTGAGTATGGGAATTATTAGCATAGTTCCAAATGTATTCAGGTGTTATTTGTGTGAGTTAATGGTTTTTGTTGGTTAAAAGGCATCATAGTTGACTTTGGTCAACATTTATTATTTTTGCATCTGATGATAAAACAGACTATGCCAGTAGATTGGAACGTCGATGTTAGTTTCGTAACATGCTTGTTTTGGTTTCACAACTTTTATATCTCATGTAGATCCTCAGTTAAAAATTTGTGATATTGGGTTTTGGGGGTCAACTTTTTGAAAAAGAATTTTTTCCAAAAATAAGAAGTCGCCATTGAGTCTATAGAGTCAAATTTAGTCTAGTAGCCATGTTCATTTGCATTCTATAGATTCTGACTGAATCCCAAGGGGTCTACAAAGTCTTGGAATTCTCCAAGTCTCAAACTGGTGCACCTTTCTGTCTGTGCAATTCTTAAGAGACACTTTGGTTGCTTAAATGACATGGCTTTGTATCCAAAGTGTTGCCAAAGAGACACCAGGCTTGCCTAAGATATTTTTACTTAAGTGATAGCCTAGTCACTTACGCGACACACTTGTACCAGACGGCTATCATATAAGTAACTCCTGGTCGCTTAAGCAATGGCTGCTTAACTTACCCGATAATTGCTTAAGAGATACCCTAAGCAACATAAATCCCTCTTTTTTCTGATTTTCAGTATTTTTGATATTTGGAGCATGGGTTTATGAGTTTTTGGGCGATTTCTTCCATTTTTAAGCTTGGGTAAGCTCCAAATCCCTATTACAATTATTGTTCATTAATTCTTGTCATTTAAATCTTGTTAAAACTTGGATTCAGAAGTGGAATTTGGTAATTTTAGCCTTGAAGGCCTAAATTAGTAATTTCTTGATTTATACTGCGATTCAAACTCGTTTTCATTTGGGTTTGTTCTATGAGTTCGTTTATTTATGCTAAATATATTTTTTGATTAAAAATCTAGTTTTACCCTTTTTATAAAAAACCAATTTTGGGGGTCTGCATTGACCCGACCTAGAAATGAGCAATATGGGTATTGTTTGCTTTCTTTTAACATGTAGATTCCATATTTGTGTGGTTTCGTTGATTCTTAGTCCATTCATTATGTGAAAGCTTTATGGTAAAGGCTTTTTGAACTAGTTTTTGGCATTTTAGGTGGTTATGTATTAACTTTCTTCAGACTAGACTGGGTAGTTAATTTTTGTATAAAATCCTCTTATAGGTATGGGAAATAATCATGAAAATGGATTTATAATTTTACTGTGCCAGTGTGGGGGGCTATGTAGTTTATATTTTGGGGTTTGAGACATTACATGTTGTACGTAATTATGTGGGTCTTATAAGATGTTGTTGGCCTTGTATATGTTTATATTTTCATTTTATCTATCTGGTGAATAAGCTTGAAATGTAATTTATATGGTATTAATGTCATGTTGTGTATGTTTTTCTCTTATGGAATATGGATTATATTTGATAATGGACGGTAGTATATTGAATCAATTTGGACTCACGTGGATGGATATATTGGTAAGATTGTAGTAATTCCTATTCTGGTTGGTTGTGAGCATTACATTCGTATATCATATATATTCATGAAATATATATTGGAAATATTGGCTTTTCTAACAGAATTGTGGCATCTTTAAAAACCCTTTGCCAATGTATGTACTAGAGAGGAGTTATGGATATTAGTTTATGAAATTGGATTGTATATAGGTTGACAATCCCCCCATTAGTCCTACCTCAATAGGACAACTCAGTAGGTGTATACGGAGGTTGTACAACAACCTCGTGCATCACATCATCATCATTATCATCATCACCATCTTCATTGTATTTTACACATAGGGTCCTTGTTATGTTGTATTTGTGTGCTTGATGTGATATCTATCATTTGTACCTCTTTAATATGGTTAATTGATGTCTACCCATTGTTTTCCTTACATGTTGGTATATATGTATATTGTAGAATTATTAGTAGAGACGGTATCGGCTACTATTAGGTACATTTTCCAAATGTATGTGACGTTCCCAACGTGTGCTTTTTCTATACATATCTAAGTATTAGTGCATAGAACGGTAGCTAATTTCGGAAATATATGAAGTATATTTGAGGTAATGGTCCATCTATGCTTTTGGAGTTAACCTACTACCTCTTCTTATTTGTTTCATGTCTTATTTTGTATTTCAGAGAGAGATTATGATGCTTTTCTACATAATTGTATCTTTTGACATTTGTAATGTATTTAGTAGTTCTTACACTATGACACCAGGTTTTTGGGACATTGTGTGGTTTCAGTGGTAATATTTTCCTGCTAATAATTTAATATGTGTGGTTTGACTCCATTCTAAGAGTTTTACCTTGGGTTTCGATATCACTTTCTTAATTATTATCTATGAGGGCGATAGGCTTACTTTTCAAGGGTTTCCATAACAAGTGCCATCATGACACTTGTTTTTTTGGTTATGACATCATCAGACCTTGAGGAGTATTCACCATGGATCTTTAGGTCATTGTGGTCAGTCTAGATCACTGTGTGTGGTACCTAAGAGTATATTAAGAGCTTACCAATGATGTGATGAGATTGGGTGTTGGTTTATAGAGTGCCTTAAATATAAGTTGGGTGCTAAAATAGAGTTAACATGTTTTTCTCACCAACTTAGGGCTCCTGAGTTGTGTTACCATTATGGGGAGGATAGTCGATTTAATAAGGATTGTCCCTAGCATTATTTGGTTGGCAAATTTTTTTTATCTTATGTTTCTTGCCTGATTAGAGCTTCAGGAGTTTTTTTACAACTATAGAGAGATCGATCACTGGTCCAAAGAGTGTCACTGTAATGGTATTATTAGTCATTCAGATCAGTCTCATAGAGATGTGGCATATTTAGTTAAAGGCAGTATATTTAGTGCCTCAGTTGCTGATTCAAACGCTCTATTAGATTTTAGATCAGCTTGAATTCATACTCCATTAAGAACATAAACCATGTGACATCGAATTTTTCAATGATGGTGTGCCTCTTATTTCTATCCTTTGTCTTATTATTTGATTGTATTGGGTTATCATACCCATCAATGATTATATGAACTCGTAGGTTAATTTTGATTATTGTGTACCTTAGTGTAGAGTTGATGATTATATGACTGCCCCTGTATATTATTTTTTAGTAGTGGATAGAGTGGATCAATGATGATATTTCCCAAAGGGTATAGGATTTCGATTCAAGTCCTATGTACCTTGGCAAATTGGTCTTCTTATGGCTGTTATTGTTGTCATCATTTGATGTTGATCGATCCCCGATTAGTAGGCAACTATTCTAGAATTATGTTAGAATTCCCTTCCACTGTACTCATTAATTGGCTTGGGTATTTTTCTTTGTTGGTTGATTCAACTCTTGTAGCGAGGCAAGGTTGGTCATTCTCCATTATTGTTGGAAAAGATAGATAGGTTGTTTAGTAGCATATGAAGAAACTGTAGGTTAGCGTTTTTTTATTCCACTATAGATTTAGAGTTCGTTATTTGATTATATATGTTATTTTTGAGGTTGACCATTTTGGGACATGTTCTTCCAAGTTTATTATTTCATCATCTGATAGTGGTCTCTGTGTTGATATCGAGATGTCTTAGACTTACTTTTCAGGTTTGTTGGGTTTGTCTCTAAGTGGTCTTTGGATCTTTGTATTGTATGGAGTTGGAGGCTCCATTATTTCTGTGATGTGTTTCTTGTTCTTATGGAGATAAGGGAGGCAGAGATAGGTATTTTTCCTGTCTCTTCTTCTTATGTTGTCAAGTTGTTTTTTGTTGAGATTTTGAGTATTTGGTTGACAAGTTCCCGAATAATGTTGTAGTTCTTTGAGTTGCTATATTTTTTCTTATCCTTGAGTCCAAAACATAAAATTTGGTATGGTAGCAAAGTTTGTTTGCACGAATGGGGTTCCGAACGAATCACGAACATCAGATCAAATTTAGATTCATCTGGTGCAATTGCATAAGTGAATATACAATTTAAAATGATAGTATTGTATAAGAAAGCATAACTAACACTACAAAACTAGCTCCCAAAAGCCAGTTAGTGTAGAAAAATAAATAACATAACGGGGGAACCGATAAGACCGGAGGGTGTAATCAAAAGAGGAAGTAACCGAAAATATACTAAATAACAACCTATCAAAGATAATAACAATGAACCCTTTTCATACCATAAACATACCATGAATAACCACTCAATGTAGGACTACAATCGAAACTCATACCATGAACAATGCCAAAAGTTAATTGATCTTTAGATCATAAATCGCTGGAATTAAACCTGAACTAGTATAAACTCATAACAACCAGTCTAGCATAATAATCATGTACATAGAATCTTCATACTCGAAAACATGCATTTAAAAGATATAAGATGCCTAACAAGTCCAAAAAGAGCTAATATTAATCTTTGCCTAAAATAGGTTAGATAGGCCAACTTCTAGTCCCCGCAATTCGTTTTAAGGATATGTCTACCTCGTATAAGGTTAAGGTATTTAATTTCACAATTATATATTAACTAAGCAACATTTAAGTCCTAAAATATCAATTTTATCCTAAGAATAATTAACAAAGTCAACCATCTAAGTCTACTGATCGTAAATTGATTAAGAGATCCAATTTATTCTAAATATACGTGACCTAATTACCGACCCAAGTCTAAAACTTCACAATAATTATACTATAAATTAGTCCAATCCATAAGGATTGTAAACCTTACCTACATGGACGCCGAAGAAATCTCGGTGAAATTTGCTGAATCGATAAATTTCCCTTCTGAGAAACTTCTGCAATATGCCATACTATCAAAATAATAATATACTGATCAATAGAAGAACAATGGTATCCATATTTATTTTTTATGATTTGGGTTCAAAATTATGTAAAAATACTATGTGGGTCCCGCTTAAAAAATTGCACTTTTGAATTTATCAGCACGTCCCGCGATGCTCAAGGAACATTTACTCTTATGATTGAGTAAACTCAAAGCTCATATGATGCTAAAATAAACCCATTAATAAACAAAAGAGTTTTAGAATTAACATAAAATTAACCATGGAATTGATGAGAGCTTCCCAAGAATTTAGAGAAGAAGCAAGTATTTTAAGTACATGAACACCCCAAAATCTCCTATTGATGTTTCCCTCAAGTTTCCATACTTTACAAGGCTTCACATTCTTAAACTTGTGTGAAAATAGGAGAAAATCGCAATAAGTAAGAAATTTAATGGCTCCAAAGTGCAACTAAAGGGGGTACTAGGCCATCTTAGCGGTCACCACTAAAGCGCTCAGGTAACGCTATAGCTGTACTAGCACTTACTTGGCATGCCACTTAAGAAGACAAGCCAGTGCTATAGCAGCCAAATTGCCACTAAAGTTGATCGTTGGGGTAGGCTAGGCCGCTAAGGAAGCCTGCGCTAAATTGCCCAAAGGGCCACTTTAGCTGATCCATCAGCTGAGTGCACAAGCTGAATAAATGGAATTTTTTCCCAATCTCAACCATCCATCCAGATTCGTTCGGAACTCCATATATATAAAAAAAAATACTACCCAATCAAATTTAATATTTCAGACTCAATGGAGTTGTCAAAATTTCCACGCGAGGTCATTTAAATGAAAAATGGGTCCCACACCCAAGTGCCATTTTTCTTAATTTTTGACCAATAGCTCAAAATAAGTATAGAAGACTTAGAATCCCAACCAAAGGTCCACCTGGACAAAAATCAATGTTCCAGAGTTGTTAGAACCATCAGAATTAACATACAGGGACGTTTGACTGATGTTTTTTATCAGTAGAAAAGTCTAAACAATTGTGACTTCAAAATAGTATATTGGCTCTAAGAACCAACAAACTGCTTAGTAATAAAACTGTCAGCTCCAGAAATTCATAAATGACTTGGGAAGGATATAGGAGAGCTCCAAACAGTAAAAATATATTAAAATGTAGAAAATTACCTAGAGTGTCATTGCAACATCCACTACTAAAAGAGTGTTCATCAGCAAAAGTAAAGGATTAGGATATGCCTAAAGCCTCAAATAGGTGAGGATATCATATCTTGCTCTTGATCTCCCAAGAAGAATACTTTACTAGGTGGTGCCTCTATTGAACCTTAAATGTTGGAATCTCTCTTATGCGCAACTATCTGACATCTTTTGCTAATATGAACATTGGCTCCTCTATGAACATAAATCTCTTATCCAACTAAACTGAGTCCCATCTGAGCACATGAGATGCTTCTGGAATGTACCACCACAACATAGAAACATTGAAAATTTGAAGAACAGTAACAAAATCTAGTGGTAAGGCTAACTTTTTAGCCACCTCAACAACTGTGAAAAGGATATCAAAAGGTCTAATATATCTAGGGCTGATCTTTCCTTTCCCCTTGAACCGCATCACACCTTTCATGGGTGATACTCAGAGGAATACTTCATAACCATATCCAAATCTTAAGGCACGGATCCTATGATCTACATAATCCTCCTGCTTCCTCTGAGCCGCCTCAACCTGTACTTAATCACACTGACTCTATCCAATGACTCCTGAAGCAAGTCAGTACCATAGGGTATAAACTCAGGGGGCTTCAACAACCCAAAAAGTGAATACTATCAACTACCACATAAATCATTGAATGGCACCATCTCAATATTCAAATGGTAGATATTATTATACGTTAACTCACCAAGTGTTGGTGATACTCCCACTAACCTTTAAAATCCATAAGACATGCTCGGAGCATAACTTAGAGAACCTAATTAGTCCCCTTTTATTGCCTATCTATTTGAGGGTGTAATGTTATATTATGATTCACCTGAGTGCCCAACTTCACTTAAAAAGCTCTGCAGAAGCTAGAAGTTAATATCGCACCCCAGTCTAAGATGATATGTATAGACATATCATAAAAATGGACTATTGAATAGACATAGTGTCACGTCCGAATTTCATAGATCATGATGGTGCCTACTATAACTCACCAGTAAGCAAGAAAAACACATAGTCCAGAAAGGCTAGTAACAGACTACTAAATTAAATATAGAAAAGAATTGCAAAATAGATGAAATAAAGAAGTTATTACATAATATAATCCCAAAACTTTGTGGTATCAGTACAAGAGCTTCTAATAACACACTAGTACAAAGTGAAGTTCCACTAAATATAATAATATTAATTATATCCAAATATGACATAGTTACTAGTCTAATACATAAGATAGATAAATACTCTTAACATTAGAATCTTACTCTATTTCTTCAAACTATGGATAATCTGAACTATGCACACATTAACAATGATAACTTGTGCTATGATTTGTAGGTTTCAGAAGTGTAGTATAAATACAAAATGAATGGTACTCAGCAGGAAACTACCAACTGAGATCAAAAGATAAAGCATATATATATATAACATATACACAAAATGGAAACTATATCCAATGTTCAGAAACAACAAAATATTGTACACCCCGATTTGCTGAACTGGAATGCTACACGGTACTCATGACCCCGAGGGACCACAAGCTAACCCATGACTGATATCTGTACCTGTATACTGCAAATCATGATATAAAAATGTGAAATACGTAGAACTGTAAGGCCATAAGGTTCAACTGAATAAAACAATGTGGGTGAAAATACCCAAAACAACTCAATTTGAACATAAATCTAAACATAAATCTGAACATAAATCTGAACATAAATCTGAACGTAAATCTGAAAGCCTCTAAACTATCTGAATAAGGAGTTGAAGAAACATGTCTCCAACTAACTTCGTCAAACTGAACTAAAAAAGTAAATAAATGTATCAAATCATATTGTCCTCAAATCAATGAGGACTCACTGTGTCTCTACGACTGGAATGCTACCGCTAGTGTTGGGCTGGAGCTCGTGTCTCGAAACCTATGGTGTAACATGAAAAGAAAGCACCATAGTGCAAATGTGTCAGTACAACTGGAGTACTGCTTATACGAGGAAGGTAGATTGAACATAAAGGGTTTCATGCATGAACAACACTGACTAACTATTATGAATGTAGGAGAGCAAACACATATATATAGAAACTGGAACCGTGAATACGTGATAGAATGACCTGTAAGATAATACATGGTTTACTAAAAACTGTCATGACTGATACTGAAACTGATAACATGGACGACTGTATCTGATAGTCCTGTATATACTAAAATTTGAAGAAAGCCTTGAGTTCTTATACTGAGACTGATACTGAAACTGTGGGAAGTAGTGTTTAACCGACATGCCCCATGTATGCTATTATAGCTAAGCTGGGGTCCAATCTTTGCCCCGGCTGGAAGGGTGTCAATACCGTGCCACAGGTAAGGACAGCTTGTGAGTGACCCTTATCTAGCGGGTACTCAGTGAGAATGATGGGAACCCTAAACTTACGGGTTAAGCAACCTCATCAACCCTAATTTGACGGGTTAAGATGTCTCAACCTACGCTGGCTACGTAGTTCTAGAACACAAGGATTACTACTAAGAATCACACCCTGAACTAGCGGGTGAGTTCCCATCCTTAGGTTTACTCGGTGCTAACCTCTACTCCCATCTGGAGGGACTAGACATGAATAACTGACTATGCATAACTTAATCTTACTGGATTCTGTTGACTGGCGGAATATTACTGATATCTGACAACTGACTAAGATCATGAGGTTTTCCTGAGTCACATGATTGACTGAAGTCTATGGAATCATAGCTTAATTTAGGATATCATGAAACATGACATGGATCTAGGCACACAGCTATAGTTTTCTGGTACAAGTACCCCCAGGACTCGATGGAAGGAAACTGACACACATGACTGACTTGATCATAAAAGTAGAGTCCATAATTTATAATATCATAAGTAGGGATCTCATGCTAAGCATGGTTATCAACAATGTATTGCATGGAAAGGATTTCATCTCACATGGAAGTACTTGCACAATCTTAATATCATGCTCATTGCATAATCATATTGGCAACACATACTAATCGCATGGAAGTTTATGTGGATTGCATGATTATCATACATCTTGTTCATAAGTAGGATTTGCAAGTAAACATAGCATAATCTCATAAGAATAGTTCATGAGTATTCCAAAAACATTTACAAGGCACATTATCAACATAGAAGTCATTGGAACATAAGGGCATATAATGAATCCTTCACTTAGTCATAATTTAGCTATATTGCATGCTTTCTAGTTATTTAGGCATTTTATCAAACACCTTACATGCAAATCTTAAGCATAGGTGAAATCACCAAATTATACATCATGAACAACCAAACATACATGTTTCCAACTCATATGATATCATGAATTCATAAAAACATATAAAGATTCCATCTTGGGAATCACCCAATATCAATAACATGATCATCAACACCCAACAATATAGAAATCATACTTTATAATAAAAAAGAGGAAAACAAACAAGCATCAACATGGGTATGCTCATATCACCACAATTAACCAAGCTTTTGTATTTTAAAGATTGATTCTTGAACTCTATGGATGAAAGAAATCCATGGATGAATACTACACATACCTTAGAAGGAAGATTCTTGATAATTGACGGAGGAATTTCCTTGAAATCGGATCTTCAAGCTTAATTATGCAATCCTAGTTGTTTTTCTCCTTTAGTGCTCTTGGATGATGAGCTTTGAGATGAAAATAGGTTTGCAGTATGTTTAGAAGCTATATATTTTGTTGGGTAAAGTTTAGGGACAGACAAGGAGTATTTAAAAACTTAATTACCGTTAAAATAACTCAAAACAGAGTATTTTTGACACTTGGAATTGACTTAGGCGACGCCCAAGTGATCGCCTATGCTTGGGTTGGGCGGCGTCTAACCAATCGCCTATGCTTGGGTTGGGCGGCGCCTAACCAATCGCCTATGCTTACTGTCTCTCATGAAAATGGGCATAAATTTTCACTCTGGTATTGGATTAAGGCAAAATTGGTATCGTTGGAAAGATAATTTGATTTTCTAAAATTTGGTGGGTCTAAATCAGCCAAAATACCACATTAACATCGAGTTATACTTATTCAAGGATGACCCTTGCAAAATGGAACACTAAAACTTGATAGATTCAAAAACTCTTAGCTTGTATTACCTTAAGTGACTTATATCAACATGCTTAATTCATCATCAGCTATCCTATCACTAGGATATTCATTATAAGTCATGTGCTCAAGTATGAATCACAAGATAGGAGATTTCACACATAGAAATACTTATTCACTTCCTATCTTAGAAATATGCGGGGTAGTACAATATCTACCAGTTGGGAACATTAGTCCTCGAATGAGAATTTACTGAGAAGGGATACAAGTCAATAGAACCTGAACTGAACATGATGAACTGAAGCTTGATCTTATGACTAACATGCTGAATATACTGAACTCGTGCATATTTGATGTATGGAGAACTGACACATGGATGCATGACTGAGTATGAAACGATTAATAGGTACCAAGTTTATACTGGAAACATGAATGCGAAACTGAATAAGATTAAGTAGAATTGTTACCTTGAGCTTGATCTTAATTGGTGAGGAAGAGGTGAGAATACTTGGTATGCATATCTGCTTCTTCTTCCCAAGTAGCTCCCTCATGAGACTGATTTCACCAAAGAACCTTGACTAGAGGGACTTCTTTGTTCCTTAATCTACGAGTCTAATAGTCTAAGATTTTGAATGGAATCTCTTCATAAGAGAGGTTGTTTTGAATGTCGATGCTCTGAATAGGGACAACAACTACTGGGTCATCTATGCACTTCTTTTGCAAAGAGACATGGAAGACTGGATGGAGTGAGGCTAGATTTGAAGGCAACTCAAGCTCATAAGCTACCTTGCCAAAGCGACAAAGAATTTTGAAGGGACCGACATACCGGGGACTGAGTTTAACTTTCTTGCCAAACCTCTTCACTCCCTTCATGGGAGAGATCTTAAGATAGACATAGTCCTTAACCTTGAACTCGAGATCCTTTCTATGAATATCTACATAGGAATTCTGTCGGCTCTGAGCATCTTGGAGTCTCTCTCTGATCAACTAAACTTTCTCTAAGGTATCGAATACTAAGTCAGGACCTATGATTGAGGCCTTACTAACTTCGAGCCAACCAATCGGAGATCTACATCTCCTACCATAGAGAGCTTCGAATGGAGCCATCTGAATACTAGAATGATAGCTATTATGGTATGCAAACTCAATCAAAGGCAAGTGGTCATCCCAACTTCCCTTGAAGTCAATTGCACACGCCTTAGCTATATTCAAGAGTCTGAATGGTCCTCTCAGCTTGATCATCTATCTGAGAATGAATTGTTATGCTGAGATAGACTTGGGTACCAAGACCCTCTTGGAATGCTTTCCAAAATTGAGAAGTAAACTGGGTACCTCTGTCTGAGATGATAGATAGTGGCACACCATGTAATTTAACTAACTCCCTAATATAGAGTTTGGCATAATCCTCGGTGGAATAAGAAGTATGAATAGGAAGGAAATGAGCTGACTTAGTCATTCTATCTATAATGACCCAACTGAATCATGCTGATGACAAGTTCTAGGCAAACCCGTCAAGAACTCCATGTTAACTTCTTCCCACTTCCAAGTAGGAATGGTGAACTCTTGCATGGAACCACTAGGTTTCTGATGCTCTATCTTAACCTGCTGATATGTAGAACACTTAGCCACAAACTCTGCAATATCTCTCTTCATCCCACTCCACCAATAGATCTCCTACATGTTGCGGTACATCATAGTGGCCCCTGGATAAATAGAGTATCGCGCACCATGCGCTTCTGCAAGAATTCACTGCCTCAATTCATCTACGCCTGGAACACATAGACGACCCTGACAACGAATAACACCATCTCCCCCTTGGGAGAAAACCTCAACTTTCTGATTTTGAACTGACTCTTTGAGCTTGATAAGGCTAGGATCCCTTTCTTGTTTCTCTTTCACCTCAGAAACTACAGAAGACTCTGAACTACTATGAATACATACACACCCTCTGAAGAATCGACTAAGCGAACACCTAGTCTGGCAAGCTGATGGATCTCCTGAGCCATCTTTTTCTTACTATCCTCAACATGAGAAATACAACCCATAGAGATTCGACTAAGAGCATCGGCCATAACATTGGCCTTGCCTAGATGATAAAGAACACTCATGTTGTAATCCTTTAAGAGCTCTAACTACCTTCTCTGGCGGAGATTGAGATCTTTCTGGAAAAAGACATACTGGAGGCTTTTATGATCTGTGAAGACATCTACATAAAATCCATAGAGATAATGCCTCCAAATCTTCAAGGCAAAAACTACCACTGCTAACTCAAGATCATGAGTAGGATAATTTTTCTCATGTGGCTTTAACTGTCTGGAGGCATAGGCTATGGCCTTACCATGCTACATGAGGACATAACCTAAACCCACTCAGGATACATCACAATAGACTACAAAACTATCTGAACCATCTGGAATAGCTAGAACTAGAGCGGAGGTGAGTCAAGTCTTCAACTCTTGAAAGCTCTTCTTGCATGAATCTAACCACTGAAACTTAATCTTTTTCTGAGTCAATCTAGACATGGGAGATGCAATAGAAGAAAATCCTCGACAAACCATCTGTAATAGCCAGCCAAACCCAAGAAACTCCTAAATCTGATAGAGATACGGGACTAGGCCAGTTTCTTACAGCCTCGATTTTCTGAGCATCTACTCTAATACCATCGTCAGAAATAATATGGCCAAGGAATGCTATGGATCTTAGCCAAAATTCGCACTTGCTGTACTTAGCGAATAATTGATAATCCTTGAGAGTCTGAAGAACAATCCTGAGATGGTCTGCATAATCACGCTCTGTGCGAGAATAGACCAGAATATCATCTATGAAGACTATGACAAACATGTCCAAGTACTGCTTGAACACACGGTTCATCAAATCTATAAAAGCTGTACAGGCATTGGTAAGACCAAATGACATAAATAAAAATTCGAAGTGACCATATCGAGTACGGAAAACTGTCTTCAAAATGTCACATTCTCTAACTCTGAGCTGATGATAGCCTGATCTGAGGTCTATCTTGGAGAAGTAACTGGCACCCTGAAGTTGGTTGAATAGATCATCAATCCTTGGAAGAGGATATCTGTTCTTATCTTTGACCTTGTTGAGTTAACGATAATCAATACACATCCTAAGAGAACTGTCTTTCTTGCGCACGAATAATATTGGCGCACCCCATGGGGAAACACTGGGTCTGATGAATCCCTTATCTAAGAGATCCTTCAACTGATCTTTTAGTTCCTTGAGTCCTGATGGTGCCATTCCGTGTGGCAGAATAGAAATAGGTTGAGTATCCGAAAGAAGGTCTATGATGAAGTCTATTTCCCACTCGAGAGGAATGATTTGAAGAAATTCGGGAAAGACATCTAAGTATTCATTAACAACAGGGACTATTTTGAGGCTGGGAGATTCAGAACTAGAATCCTTAACATGCACGAGATTATACACACACCCCTTAGCAATCATTTTCCTTGCCCGAAGGTAGGAAACAAGTTGACCCCTGAACGCTGAAATGCTACCCTTCCACTCTAGGATGGGCTCATTCAGGAACTGAAACTGAACTATCCTATTTCTGCAGTCGACTATGGCATAATAGGAATAAAGCCAATCCATGTCAAGAATGACATAAAAATCAGTCATCTCTAACTCCACTAAATCTGCTGACGTGGATTTTTGAGATATCATAACTGGACAGTTCCTATATACCCGCCGAGCTATGATAGTTTTACCCACTGGGGTAGAGACTGAGAAGGGCTCTGCTAGGACTTTGGGACTGATTCCAAAATCGCCTACTATGTATGGAGTAACAAAAGACAAAGATGTACCTGGGTCTAGCAAAGCATAAACATGAACATGGAAAATCTGTAATGTACCAGTAACGACATCAGAAGAATATTCCTGATCCTGCCGAAACTGAAGAGCATAGAGTCTGTTTGGGCGTTGCCCACTGGTAGCACTAGAAATGGCACCCTGCTGATTCAAGCGATTGGACTGAGCTGTAGAATAATTTTGCTGACCTTTAAGACTTGACGACAGACACTCCCTAATCCTATGGCCTGGCTTGCCACAACCAAAACAGACATCACTACCGGCTCTGAAATGCCCTTGTGGTTCTTACCACAAGTCTGACAAAGGGGATTCGTTCGGGCACTGCTAACACTGCCCTAAGATTTAGAGCCTGGCGCTTTATTTCTATTGCCGCCTTTAAACTTCGGCACTAGAGCATTGGCAGAGAAAGGAGATGGAATAGCTGACTTGGAGCAAAACTATGAACTGTTTCCTCCATCTAACTTGGGGTGAGAAAATTTGAAATTACCTGACCTTGCTCTCTTGTTCTGCCTCTCCCTAGTCATAAAATTCTGCTCCTCTACTTGCTGGGCATGGGTCATGAATCTTGTTAAGGTCATATCACCAATCAGCATCGTAGACCTACACTCATTTACCATGCTATCATTGACCCCTGACACGAACTTGCTCATCTTAGCTCTATTGTTTACAACTACATGAGGAGCATACCTAGCTAGATGAGTAAATCTAAGAGAATACTCCCTAACCATCACATTCCCCTGCCTGAGATTGATGAACTCATGAACTTTGGCTTCCCTCAGCTCTTGGGAAAAGAATCTGTCTAAGAAGGCCGTGACAAATTCCTCCCACTCGATAGGGCATGTATTATCTAACCTTTTAGACTTTAACTATTTATACCAATCATGAGAAACATCCTATAACTGGTAGGTGGCTAACTTAGCACTCTCAATATAACTAACACCCATGATGTCAATGACCTTCTGGACTTGGTCAATGAACTCCTGAGGGTCCTCATCAGACTTAGACCCATGGAAAAATAGAGGGTTCATCTGAGTGAAGTCTCGAACCCTAGCTTCTGTGGGAGTGCCTACTGGATTAGCTGGAATGACTGGTGGCCATTTATTCTATGCAACCATGGACTAAGAAAGTGTGTGGGGGGGGGGGGGTAAATGCGGCTCTAAACTCCGCATGGGAAGCATGTTCACCTAAAGGATCTTCGGGCTGAGGAGCTGGCTGGTATCTTCTCTTTGGGGCCATGGTCTAGAATAAGAGAAGAATGGATTAGACTGAGAGTTTAACTTGTGAGTATGCTCACTAGAATGACATGAATAATGAAGAAAGGGGACCATTCCTAAAACATCTTATAGCCTCCCACACATAAATATGGCGCGCAACACACCCATGTACAAGACTCTACTAGATGCATCTTTCAGACTTCCTGGGACTCTATTGAACCTTAGGCTCTGATACCAAGTTTGTAATACCCCGATTTGCTGAACCGAAATGCTAATCAGTGCTCATGACCTCGAAAGACCACAAGATAACCCATGACTAATATCTGTACCTGTATACTGCAAATCATGATATAAAAATGCAGAATACATAGAACTGTAAAGCCATAAGGTTCAACTGAATAAAACTATATGGGTGAAAATACCAAAAACAACTTAATCTGAATGTAAATCTGAACATAAATTTGAACGTAAATCTAAACATAAATCTAAACGTAAATCTGAAAGCCTCTAAACTATCTAAATAAGTAGTTGAAGGAACATGTCTCCAACTAACTCCGTAAAACTGAATTGAAAAAATAAATAAATGTATCAAATTGTATTGTCCTCGAATCAATGAGGACTCATTGTGTCTCTGCGATTGGAATACTACCACTACTGCTGGGCTGGAGCTCGTGTCTTAGAACCTATGGTGTAACATGAAAACAAAGCACCATAGCGGAAATGCGTCAGTACAACTGGAGTACTGAGTATAAGAGGAAGGTAGGCTGAACATAAAGGGTTTCATGCATGAACAACACTGACTGACTATTATGAATGTAGGAGAGCAAACACATATATATAGAAACTGTAACCGTGAATACGTGATAGAATGACCTGTAAGCTAATACATGGTTTACTAATAACTGTCATGACTGATACTGAAACTGTTAACATGGACGACTATATCTGATAGTCCTGTATATACTGAAATTTGAAGAAAGCCTTGAGTTCTTATACTGAGACTGATACTAAAACTATGGGAAGTAGTGTTTAACCGACATGCCCCATGTATGCCATTATAGCTAAGCTGGGGTACAATCTCTGCCTCGGCTGGAAGGGTGTCAATACCATGCCACGGGTAAGGACAGCCTGTGAGTGACCCTTATCTGGCGGGTACTCACTGAGAATGATGGGAACCCTAAACTTATGGGTTAAGCAACCTCATCAACCCTAATTTGACGGGTTAAGATGTCTCAACCTACACTGGCTACGTAGTTCTAGAACACAAGGATTGCTACTTAGAATCACACCCTGAACTAGCGGGTGAGTTCCCATCCTTAGGTTTACTCGGTGCTAACCTCTACTCCCATCTGGAGGGACTGGACATGAATAACTGACTATGCATGACTTAATCTTACTGGATTCCATTGACTAGCGGAATATTACTGATATCTGACAACTGACTAAGATCATGAGGTTTTCCTGAGTCACATGATTGACTGAAGTCTATGGAATCATAGCTTGAGTTCGGATATCGTGAAACATGACATGGATCTAGGCATACCAAATGCCCTATGTATGTCGTTATGGATAAGCTGGGGTCCAATATCTGCCCTGACTAGAGGGGTGTCAATACCGTGCCACGGGTAAGGACAGCCTGTGAGTAACCCTTATCTGGCAGGTACTTAATGAGAATGGTGGGAACCCTAAACTGATGGGTTAAGCCACCTCATCAACCCTAATCTGACAGGTTAAGATGTCTCAACCTACAATGGCTACATAGTTTTAGAACACAAGGATTGCTACAAAGAATCACCCTGAACTGGCGGGTGAGTTCCCATCCTTGGGTTCACTCAGTGCTAACCTCTACTCCCATCTGGAGGGACTGGACATGAATAACTGACTATGCATGACTTAATCTTACTGGATTCCATTGACTGGCGGAATATTACTGATATCTGACAACTGACTAAGATCATGAGGTTTTCCTGAGTCACATGATTGACTGAAGTCTATGGAATCATAGCTTGAGTTCGGATATCGTGAAACATGACATGGATCTAGGCATACCAAATGCCCTATGTATGTCGTTATGGCTAAGCTGGGGTCCAATATCTGCCCTGACTGGAGGGGTGTCAATATCGTGCCACGGGTAAGGACAGCCTGTGAGTAACCCTTATCTGGCAGGTACTTAATGAGAATGGTGGGAACCCTAAACTGATGGGTTAAGCCACCTCATCAACCCTAATCTGACAGGTTAAGATGTCTCAACCTACAATGGCTACATAGTTTTAGAACACAAGGATTGCTACAAAGAATCACCCTGAACTGGCGGGTGAGTTCCCATCCTTGGGTTCACTCGGTGCTAACCTCTACTCCCATTTCGAGGGACTGGTGATGAATAACTGACTGTGCATGACTTAATCTTACTAGATTCTATTGACTGGTAGAATATTACTGATATCTGACAATTGACTAAGATCATGAGGTTTTCCTGAGTCACATGACTGACTGAAGTCTATGAAATCATAGCTTGAGTTCGGATATCATGAAACATGACATGGATCTAGGCACACAACTATAGTTTTTGGGTACAAGTACCCCCAAGACTCGATGGAAGGAAACTGATACACATGACTGACTTGATCATAAGAGTAGAGTCCATAATTTATATTATCATAAGTAGGGATCTCATACTAAGCATGGTTATCAACAATGTATTGCATGGAAAGGATTTCATATCACATGGAAGTACTTGCACAATCTTAATATCATGTTCGTTGTATAATCATATTGGCAAAACATACTAATAGCGTGGAAGTTCATGTGGATTGCATGGTTATCATACATCTTGTTCATAAGTAGGATTTGCAAGTAAACATAGCATAATCTAATAAGCATTGTCATGAGTATTCCAACAACATTTACAAGGCACATTATCAACATAGAAGTTATTAGAACGTAAGGGCATATCATGAATCCTTCACTTAGTCACAATTTAGCTATATTGCATGCTTTCTAGTTCTTTAGGCATTTTATCAAACACCTTAAATGCACATCTTAAGCATAGGTGAAATCACCAAATTATACCTCATGAACAACCAAAATTCCATGTTTCCAATCATATGATATCATGAATTCATAAAAACATATAAAGATTCCATCTTGGTAATCACCCAATATCAACAACATGATCATCAACACCCAACAATATAGAAATCATACTTTATAATGAAAAAGAGGAAAACAAACAAGCATCAACATAGGTATGATCATATTACCACAATTAACCAAGATTTTGTATTTTAAAGATTGATTCTTGAACTCCACGGATGAAAGAAATCCATGGATGAACACTACACATACATTAGAAGGAAGATTCTTGATAATTGACGGAGGAATTTCCTTGAAATCGGATCTTCAAGCTTAATTATGCAACCCAAGTTGTTTTTCTCCTTTAGTTCTCCTGGATGATGAGCTTTGATATAAAAATAGGGTTGCAGTACGTTTAGAAGCTATATATTTTGTAGGGTTATGTTTAAGGACGTGTAAGGAGTATTTAAAGACTTAATTCCTTTAAAATAACTCAAAACAGAGTGTTTTTGACGCCTGGAATTGACTTAGGTGGCGCCCAAGTGATCGCCTATGTTTGGGTTGGGCGGCGCCTAACCCATCGCCTATGCTTACTGTCTGTCACGAAAATGGGCATAACTTTTTGCTCGGGTATTAGATTAAGGTGAAATTGGTATCTTTGGAAAGCTAATTCAATTTTCTACAATTTGGTGTGTCTAAATCAGCCAAAACACCACATTAACATCAAGTTATACTCATTCAAGGATGACCCTTGCAAAATCGAACACTAAAACTTGATAGATTCAAAAACTCTTAGCTTGTATTACCTTAAGTGACTCATATGAACATACTTACTGCATCATAAGCTATCCTATCACTAGGATATTCATTGTAAGTCATGTACTCAAGTATGAATCACAGGATAGGAGATTTCACACGTAGGAATACTTATTCACTTCCTAGCTTAGAAATATGCAGGGTATTACAAATATCCAATGAGATAATGAGGATAACCTATCATATTATTGTTCAAGAGACTAACATACTTAGGCTAAGAAAATATCGAGGATGAACTATACTATTATAGATGTACTCAAAAATCTCAACACTATACCATAGATCACAGACCAAAACACAAAGTAAAAGTTGAAGGAAGACAAATATATAAGTATTCAAGGAGAAGGAATGAATATACAGTTTGAATCAATGAAAAGAAGGATATATGGTAACACCATAGATACATATAGCTAGGTATGTATGTATATATATGCGGATATAACTGAGGTCTACTCAAAGTACAACCTAGATCATCAAATTAGCCATTTAAGACCCCATAATCATAGCAGGAGCTAGTGCTAGAATACTCAAGGTTCTGATTCACATACCTAGTCCTTAGACGGTCATGCATAATAATATAATCATAAGATAATTAGGTCAGAATCATACCTTAAATATCTATATCAAATCAATGACCATTCTATGATAAACTAGCCATAGTAATTATCATTAAAATGATAATAAAAATATCAATAACAATCGAGTAACTAATTATTTTAGAATACTAAATACGTAGATGTGAATATACATACCCCACTGCCCCAAGCTTGGAAGGTGCCAAGAACATACATCAACAAAAGGCATAGCCGTCACCCATATCTATGGAACCATCCTAAACTAACTGATAGACATCAGCAAATATAGGTGATAGGCAATGCACATACAAGTATGAATACAATTGAATTCGCAATACCATAATGATCACTATCATCATAACCTTCATCATTATTTTCATCCTCATCACAATCATTCTCCAGCCTTTCCAGGTATCAATATCATCATCATAACATTCTTCAGTCTTTTTGGGTGTCATCATATCATCATAATATCCTTTGGTCTTTCTAGGTATCATCATATTATAATAATATCTAACATAATGTCATTAATAGAGAGAGGGCCCCATAAAGGCTAAAGTAAAGTGCAAACCCACGAGGACTAAACTAAATAATCATGAAACAGAAGAAACATAAATTATATTTCCATAATTCATCAATAGTCATCAATATCACATTATCAATAAGCGTATATATAATAGGTGCACAGACTCAAGCCATGGCTAAAAGAGTGTAAGTTTGTAAATCCATTGCCTAGAGTTATCTTCAGGACTAAATAATTATAAAAGCATAGAAATGGCCAAAATCATTCATGGCCAAGGTAATTTATTTTATCAAATCATATATAGGAAGTTATCTCGGACAAGTATTTAACATATAACTATTAACCTCTTTTACCTATAAGTTATTCATTATTGTTTGACATTTATTATTATGAAGAAATCCATTATTGAGGTAGAAAAAGGGATTTAACCCTTGGTTATTCACAACCAAAATTATAATATAATCTAATCGGAATCATATCACAATCAGTGCAACGATCATGAATTTACCAAGTCTATGCATGCCATCCCCAATATTCAAACATTGGAATCATAAGCATTATAATGCATACCTCCGTCCCATACTGAATAGGTGAACATAAACACCTATATATATTCATAAACTACAACTGTATCCCTTACAAGGATAAACACTTCTCGAATGATCAAACAAATAATATAACACTACCTTTGGCCTAAATGTGCTAGGAATAATCATAATATCGTATTCTAGGCCTTACACCCACATACATATCTTGAACTTATATCAAGAACCATATTAGAAATCCATCTCATTTTTGTAAGTTATAGTCCATCTATAAGGCATAACATGTTTATAAGCTGTGAAGAATATTTATAATCGTCTCGCAACTATGAGGAATATTATAAGTAAGGCATCTCACATCTAGGAGATTTAACATATCACTAGGCCATAAATCATTACTAGGAGGCACATCACATCTATATGGCATCTCACATCTATAGGTCATATATCATGACTATGAGGGATATCATCTCTATAGGCCAATTACTATATTTAATAAAAATATTTACTCTAAAGGCCAATATTATATCTATGAGGAAATAACATCTCTAAAGGCCTAGTATCAATTTCATAAGGAATATCATAATCATAAGCCATTAGTCATAATGCGGGGAAAGCTGTCACAATTTACTAAGCCATAAAGTAAATAATTCTAAAGTTTCCACTATCTTAACTAGTCCTAACATCCATAACAAAGTCCAAAAAGGCTAACAGAAGTATAGAAGTTGATGGGCTGAATGATCCCACTTCTAATCCTTAATTTCCATATTTAGAAAAGTTATACCCAAAACTAGGCTAAGGTATCTAGTTCAACTTCTAGATGTCAAGTAAGCCACAAATAGTCCTATGATTGGAACTTCATCTAGAAACATGGGCATTTAAGTCAACTCTACTCAAATTGCAGTTTTGAGGTCAGAAGCTCTATCCCAACTAACATTAATCACACTAACCCTGATTCCAATGCTTCAACCATAACCCAAACCTAGAATGCTATTGTATGTATGCTATAAATTAGTTCAATATAGGGAGAAGATAAAAAGATTACAAAAGGATATTAAGCATTTCAGCTTACGGGTCTAAACCCTCATTTAATCCCCAAAGATTAATATTCAAAACTAAATCATTCTACTCTTAATAATCTTAACATTCACATTCATATGAAATATATATCACAAATCATCTACAAAGAAGAGTAGACAGAAACTTACCATAAAATGAAACCACCAAACCTTACGTCATTCACCGTACATCATTCTTTACTCTGCAATCCCCAAAATGACATTGCACCATCAAAATAGCAAGCTACTCATCAAGATGAATCTAACAATACCCATATTATACCATTGTGCTTCAGGTCCAAAAAAGGCACCCAAAACCCCAAGTGGGTACCAATTAAGGAAAATATATTTTTGAGATCAACCCAACATTCATACGAACATGGAACCACAAATCTCAGGAAATATGTAAAAATAAGACTAATTTGAGACTAAAATTAAGCCCTAAGCTAAATTAGGGATTTGGGTCAAGAACCTAGAATTTCACCTCAAAAATAAAGATATCTTACCTTAATGTAAGATGTTAATAAAGATCCTATGTCCCCCACAAAACTCAACTTTGTGTTATCATACCTATTTAGGGTTTTTGGCACTTAAGGGTGTGGAGAAAATAACCAAAACCATGACTTGGGGACTATTTATAGCCCCTTAAGAATAGAGATATGGTGATCTCCATCTCTTTGATTTTAATGGAGCAAGGGAGATAGCCATATGTCTCATCATTCTTTCCATAGTGCAATCGTAATGCACCAGATAACAACAAATTTGGAAAATTTTCTAAGTTTCCAACGATGCCTCAGGATTCATTCAAAATATAATTTTCACAAATGAACAATGTACCACACTAAATTTAACGTTCTAGATGCGTTGGTGAAGTCGTATTTTCATACGAGGTCATTTTGACCAAATGTAGGTCCTACACCCATATTTCAAAATTTCTAAATTTCTGACCAATAGGTCCTAATGAGCTTGGGTGCTTTAGGACCCAAACCCAAGGTCTACCTAGCCTAAAATTAATATTCCAAGTTGTTGGCATAGTCAAAATTTTCATTTTAGATTATTTTACGGACATTTTCACCCAATATCCATATGAAACAAGCGAAGACTTCTAAATAGTGAATTGGATTTAACAACAAAACTATATTCCTAATAGCCAAACGGCCAGTCCCAGGAAGTCATAATGACTTAAGGCAGTTATAGGGAAGCTTAAATGACAAAAATAAATAGAATTAAGAAAAATAAGTGATAAGGTCATTACACATAGATACGAACTTACCTCTGACACTAAAGGATATTTAAATTATAATTAAATATATTGATCTGGTTAACTAATCAATAATGAGCCAAATACTATCAGAACCACAAGAAGTATGACATATACCACTAGAAAAGTCCATGGTAATCCTCTCCCATTTCCACTTAGGAATGGGAAACCTTTGAATCTTGCACCAAATCTCTTAATGCTTGATCATTACCTGCTGATAGCATATGCATAGTGAGTGGTGAATTTACCATGCATTTGCACACAACATCCTTGCACATTACCATGATTTGAATGTATAAATGAGACAAAAGTTTGATTAAAGGCACTAATTTCCATATTTCGTAGGCATATAGGTTATGAGATGAAAAGATGTGTATTTGAGCTAGAAAGAATCAAGGCAAAAAAAGGTTCAGCTGGATGACCTGGAGCAGAATTGATCATTAGTTACTATGATCATAGTCTAAGCGCCGTGATCATGTCCAGTCAAGAAAGGTTAATATAACACGATCATGGCCTAGAGGGTTTATAGATAAAGGGCATTTTATTCAAAAGAATAAGATGATTATAATTCCCATATAAGTCTCAATTCTTTTTCCCTTAGGAAATTATCCAAGAAAGGAGAATTGAAAAATTAGAAAATTAGTAAACCCTAGAATTTGGGAAACTTTTTTGTAGTTAAAATTTCAAGTTGAAATTGGTGAAAGTGATGTGTAAAGTGAAGATTTCCCTGTCCTCTATTTTCATCGATGCCATGAATGAATTGTTTGTTATATTTCTTTTTTTTTCCATTTTATGAGTAACTAAATTCTATATTCTTGGGATTATGTTGAACTAAGGTGCAATTGTGTTTCGGTGAAGATGGGTTTGTCTAATTCTTAGTTTTTGATTATGGTTTAAATTATTGCTTGGTTTAAATAAGTTAGACTTTATGGGTGAAAAACCCAACTATCCAAAATGGTTTTGTTAGGTTAAAACTTGAAACTCTTGAAAGTTGTCGTCATCCTTTAAAGAATGATGTGAGTGAACTTTTGGGAACCCTTAGCTTCCTTGAAAAAGGGCTATAGAGTACCAAAACAATAATAGACAATTGTGAATATATCTTAGTTTTTGTTTCTATCTTTTAAATAAGGGTAAATGAAGAGTAGGTTGTGTTAAAGCCATTTTCTTATAAATAAGAATGCCCGATTCAGGTTTTGGGTTGTTTTTATTGTTACACTAATTAGGTACTCAAAAGTGTCAAGGAGTGACATCCTTGTAGCCTTGTTGACAAACTCTTCTTAAGGACTCTTAACCGAGCCTACCATGTTATCAACAATTAAAACATATACCCAATCATCATGATCCCATGCACAATTTCCTTAGCTAGACATAATCCCAAGATCCCTCTAAAAATTAAATTCTAAAACAAAATTATTATAGTAGTGTGTTGCGTGACTTGATATTGACAACATCCTATTCCAAAACAACACCCCCACTTTACATTATGTGTTTTATGTTGTTCACACTTTGTGTATCATTTTAGTAATCTTGACACCCAGAGGACTCAAAATCTAAATCTCCATGCTCTTGGATTCAACCTCAATGAAAGTTGAGATATTAACAATTACCGTCCTGTGCCACTTTAGATTGTATAGGTGAGTGTTATCAAAATGTCATCATTGCTGTGGAGTGAAATATAGATTTCACTTGTGAGGTGTGATTTTTACTTGGATATACCCATGGTGATTTTTATTTACTTTCCTTGTTTATTTTTATTTTTGATTAGGTAATCACTATCTCTTTCGAATAATCATAAGTGATGATGGATTGGATTATCTAGGAGCTGAAGAGCATGAGAGTGCTATCTCCATCTCTACCATCGGGTGGAATGGAGTATTTTATGTCACAAGCATTATGCTAGAATTACTTCACTTGAAAGGACTTTTTGGGGGTGAAGCTCATGAGAACCTAAATTTACACTTGAAGAACTTTGTAAAAGTTTGTTCCCCCTTTAATATTGCACACATATCCCAAGAGTCCATCTAATTGTGCTTTTTTCCATTCTCTCTAATGGAAAAGATGGTCCTATGGCCAAGATCTTTGCCCGCTGGTTCTATTACCTCATGGATAAGTCTTATGGAGGCATTATTAAGTCAATACTTCCCAAAATAGCTCATCCAATGTCCAAAATCCTTGAAAAGGAAACAAAATTAAACTTTGATGAGGCATGCTTAAAATCCTTTGAGCATCCTAAGGAGATAGTTATTTCAGCCCCTATCATTGTGGCCTCAGATTAGTCAGCCCTTTTAATTTAATGAGAGATGCAAACATGATGGAATTGGGTGCGATGTTAGGTCAACGAAGGGATAAACTCATTCATCCTATCTATTATGCAAGTAAGACCTTGAATGATCTGCAATACAACTACACCGCTACTAAACAAGAGTTGTTAGCAATTGTGTATGCTTTTGAAAAATTTTGCACCTACTTGTCATGAACAAAAGTAGTGGCGCACACGGACCATGCCACCCTTAAGTACCAGATGTAAAAGAATGAAGAAAGTTTGCTTTTAATTAGATGAATTTTTCTCTTGCAAGAGTTCACCTTTTAGGTAAAGGATCTAAAGGGGTACGAAAACAAACTAGCAGACCATCTCTCACGTCTTAAAGGTAACCATGAAAGGCATGGAGAAATTAAAATTGATGATGTTTTTCCTAACTAATTGGTCATGTATAGTACAAGAAATAATTCACCGTGGTATGTCGGCTCTGTCAACTATATAGCAAGTGATGTACTTCTTGAGGGGATTAGGTACCATTAAAAAAAAGCGATTCTTGTTTGATACAAAGAGATATTTTTTGGATGAACCATTCCCATTTATTTAGTGCACAGATGGTGTGATTAGGTGGTGCTTTATGGAAGTTGATATGAATGATAACCTTCAAGATTGCCATTCATCACCTTACAGTGGTCACCATGAGGAAATCTGAGTCACTGCCAAAATCCTTCAATATGCGTATTATTGTCCCTCCATGCATCGGGAGACCATTGAGGTGGTAAAATTATGTCACTACAGTCTAATGTAAGGTGGTATTTCAATAAGACATGAAATGCATCTAAAACCAAACCTCGAAGTTGAACTCTATAATGTATGGGGAATTGACTTTATGGGTCTGTTTGTGAGCTTATTTTGAAACAAATAAATATTGGTGGCGCTTGATTATGTTTCTAAATGGGTGGAAGACATAGAGCTTCAAAATAATGAGACCAAAATCTTTACTTTATTTTTGAATAAATACATCTTTACAAGGTTCGGAACATCGCGTGCCATCATTAGTGAAGGAGGCTCAAATTTTTGTTATCGGGTATTCCAGGCCCTTCTTGACAAATATGAGGTTAAACACAAAGTGGCTACGCCAACCCTAAATAAGCATCCAAGTGGAAGTTTCAAACTAGGAAATCAAAGCAATACTTGAGAAGATGGTGAATATAGGCCAAACAAACTAGACAAGGCAGCTCATTGAGGCACTTTATGCTTATAGAGCAGCCAACAAACCCCCAATTGACATGTCCCCATACCAATTGGATTTTGAAAATTCATGTCATTTTCCCATTGAGCTTGAGCATAACTTCTTATGGGATTTAAAATGTTTAACATAAATTAGGGAGAAGCCTCTGAGGCAAGGGTTGCAAAACTCCATGAGTTGGAAAATTTCTGACTCAAGGCTTATGAATCAATGTATACGGAGAAAATGAATAAATGTAATGATGCTCGAATATTAAGACATGAATTCTATGTATGTGAGAATATACTCCTTTACAATTCTCATTTGAAACTTTTTTCAAGGAATCTTTATTCTAAATGGTCGGGTCTATTAGTGATTTCTAATGTTTACCCTAGTGGTGCCATAGAATTTGAAGATCATGAAAGAAAGAAGTTTGTAGTAAATGGGCAAAGGGTGAAGCACTACAATTTGAAAAGCCCCGTGGTGGCCAAGGTGGAGTTAGTTCACCTTAAAGATGCTCCATGGTGAAGAAGGAGAGTCGTGCTGCAATGTTAAATATTGTTCTTGATGGGAGGAAATCCATCCATAACTCAGTTCTTATTTGTTTTGATGTTATGTAGGTGTTTTAACTCAAGTTTAAAGTCCACAAAAATAGGGGAAAAGTAATGCTACAAAATGGCAGTTATAGAAGAAATCAAAATAGAGAAAAAATATAAGATTTCAGCCTCAGTTACCATAATCGCGATCTGAGGGATGAGATTAAAATAATGTGATTGGGATGCTCGCTATTGTGATCACAACATCCGAGGGGAATTCTTCTTGATATTTAAGGGAGTATCTTCTTAACCCTTGTACTTCTTAATTATGCTGCAATAAGGGCATTTTAGATCCCTAAGTTGGAGATCTATTAGACTTTTTATTTTTCCTTATGCGTAACTTTGGATGAACTTTACCTGATGGTGGATGTAACCACCATATTTGTTGAACTAAAATGCTACACGGTGCTTATGAACCCGAACGACCACAAGCTAACCCATGACTAATATCTGTACCTGTATACTACATAAGATAACATAATAATGCAGAAACATGCACTCAAAGGCCATAAGTTTCGATCATGAAAATAACTGAATAATGTAACATTTGTGTGGGGTACCAGAATACCCAAAACAAAACTGAAGTCTAAAACATGATAGTTTGAATCTAGTCTGCATCTAGAACACATCTAGTCTGAAAGCCTCTACTGTCTGAAGAATCTGAATAAGGAGTTGATGGGACATATCCCTAACTAAATCCCAACTAATAAGTTAATCAATGAATACTAGAAAATCATTATGTCCTAGAAGGATGAGGACTCACTTCTAATCTAACTGTTGAATCTGAAATCTACTGCTGATTTGGAACTCGTGTCTCTGAACCTATGGTGTAACATAAAAAAAAAGCATCATAGCGCAAATGCGTTAGTACATATGTACTGAGTATACGTATGAGGTAGGCTATATGCAAAAGTTTTCATGCATGAATAATGCTAACTGACTGTCTAACATGAACGTGAGATTATATGCATAAATACATAACTATAACTGACAACGTGATTTCATAATTTCTGAGTGTGTATACTAATAACGTAGCATGCTAGTAACTGATATGACTTATAACATAAAGGACTATATCTGAATAATGCTGATAACATGGGTGACTGTATCTACGTATAACTGATAACGTGTGTGACTGTAGCTGATAGTCCTAAATCTGATGAAACTATTTGAGTTCTGGACTGTATCTGAGTTGACAGTATCTGACAGTCCTAATATCTGAAGAACTATCTGAGTTCTATTACTGAGACTGATTGACTGTACTTATAGTCTCGATTCTATAACATGAAACTATCGAAAGTAGTATCTAACTGACATGCCCTAAATATGCTATAATGCTGAGTTGGGGTCCAATCTTTGCCTGATTGGAAGGGTGTCAATACTGCACCACTGGTAAGAACAACATGTGAGTAACCCTCATATAATAGGTAACTGTAGAGAGAACGGTGGGAACCCTCACATAATAGGTTAAGCCACCTCATATACCCTCATATAGAAGGCTATGATGTCTCAACCTATGCAGACTATATAGTTTTGGAAAGCAAGGATTGCTTCTAGGAATCACACCCTCATATAACAAGTGAGTCCCCATCCTTGGGTTCACACGGTGCTAATTCCTACTCTCATATAAATGGATACTGAACATGATTTACTGAACTGAACTGAGCATGGACTAAGTAACTGAATTTCCGTGGCTAACGTAATACTACTGATATCTAACAACTGACTGAGTCATGAGATTATAAATATTTTTCCTGAGTCATAAAACTATCTGAAGTCTAAGAGTTCATAGCTTGACTGAGAGTATTATGAAAACATGACATGGATCTAGTCACACAGGTAATATTTCAGGTACAAGTACCCCCAAGACTCGATAGAAGGAAACTGACATAGCATAATTTACTTGAAGACTTGACTAACATCATAATACATACTACATTTATAGGAGCGTTTCATAAAATATGTAATAGGCATGAACTTTTACATACATGGGGATTTCATGATATCATGCTAGTTAGACAATATTCCTTCATCAAGGCATTTTATCAAATATATGGCAGGCATAGTACATGTAAACACATTATACAACAATTAAACATCATGCTTCAATTCAAATTCCATCATACAAGGTTTTAGTCATGAGATTTCATAAATCTTTATCTATACTAATCAACCCACATGAAATTTATCAACAAATCATGGAATAGAAATCAATTCCTCATTTATCAACATAAAAGAGAACATACAAAGCATGAAAACATGAAGATAATCCATAACTTGTAGTTTAAAAAAGATTCTTCGACTTCATGAAAGAAAGGAGTCCATGAATGAACACTATGATACCTTAGATCATGATTTCATGAAGATTGATGGTGAAACCTTCTTGAAATTGGACCTTCTATGAAAACCTTCGCTTGAGTTCTTGAGAGTATTTGAGAAAAACGTCAATATTTTGAATGAATAAGAGCTAAATCCCATGTTTGGAAGCTTATATAGGCAAAAAATTGACCCTTTTAACCCTGGACACGTAATTTAGTTTTTAGTAAAATTTCCCGAATTGGGCCCTTGGTGCGACGCAGCGTTATCTCACCGTGTCACTGGAATTTGACAATTGGGAAATTGCATAGTAGCGCGATGCAGAGTTATCATATTTCCACCTTGTCTACAACCTAGAATTTTGGTTCGACGTGCCATATCGTGGAACAACAATGGGATTTGACAATTACCATTTGAGCTATCTCCGCGATGCGCTAAAGATTCAGATCAAACTCTGTCTCACTAAAAGGGCTCTAACTCTTCGTCTGGGTGTCGGATTTGGGCGAATTATATATTGATGGAAAGATTATTCAATTTCGACGTGATAGGAAGTGAAAATTATGGAAATATCTCAGCTATAATAATGAATTCTTATTTTAAATCAAGTTCTAACATCCTTAAGATTATTTTTAATCTAAGAAAAAGCACGGGTATTACAATATCTCCCCCTTGAGAACATTCGTCCTCGAATGAGACTGACTGAGAGGGGAAATAACTAGCTAAACATGTATAACTGGAACATGATATCATGACGGAAATGACTAAAAAGTTGAATATAATATACTGAACATGCATATATGATGCATGCGTAACTGATTTATAAAAGCATAACTGAAAGTTCTGAAGAACTAAATTTTCTCACAATGAGAATGCATGTCTGATGCATAACTATATAACTGATCTGATACATAAATACATGACTAAATATGTGGTGGTACTTGATACAAAGATTATCATGGGAACATGAACATGAGACTGAATACTTAGTTAGAGATGCACACTAATCATGAAATTGAGTAAGCTTAAGGAGAACTATTACCTTGAGCTTGATCTGAGTTGTCGAGGAAGATGTGATGGTACTTTATACGCATGTTTGAATCTGCTTCCCAAGTATCTCCCTCTACAAACTAATTCCACCAAAGAACTTTAACTAGAGGGACTTCTTTGTTCCTCAATCTACGGGTCTGATAGTCAAGGACTTCAACTGGAATATCTTCATAAAATAAGTTGTTCTAAACATCGATGCTTTGAATAGGGACCACGTCTAATGGGTCACCTATGTACTTCTTGAGCAAAGATACATGAAAGACTAGATAAACTAAGGCTAGATCTAAAGGTATTTCGTACTCATAAGCTACCTTGCCAAATCGACAGAGAATCTTGAAGGGACCGATATATCGAGGACTCAGCTTTCCCTTCTTGCCGAATCTCTTCACTCCCTTCATAGGAAAGATCTTGAGGTAGACATATTCACCAATCTGAAACTCGAGATCCTTTCTATGAACATCACCATAAGACTTCTGTCGGCTCTGAGCATCCCGGAGTCTTTCTCTAATTAACTAAACTTTCTCTAAGGCATTGAATACTAAGTCAGGACCTATGACTGACGCCTCACAAACTTTGAACCAACCGATTAGAGATCTATATTTCCTACCATAGAGAGCTTCGAATGGATCCATCTAAATACTAGAATGATAGCTATTTTTGTATGAAAATTCAATCAAAGGAAAGTGGTCATCCCAACTATCCTTGAACGAATGGTCCTTTCCGTTTAACCATCTATCTGAGGATGAAAGGCTGTACTGAGATGAACTTGGGTACCAAGACCCTTTTGGAATTCTTTCCAAAAATGTGAGGTAAACTGGGTACCTCTTTCTAAGATAATAGTCAACAGAACACTGTGTAATTGGACCAACTCCTTAATGTAGAGCTTGGTGTAATCCTCATCTAAATTAGAGGTATGAACTGGAAGGAAAAGAGCTAATTTGGTCATTCTATCTATAATACTGACGACGAGTTCGAGGCAAACCCATCACGAATTCTATGTTCACAACTTCCCACTTCTAAGTAGGAATACTGAACGCCTTCATAGGACCACTAGGCTTCTAATACTCTATCTTAACTTGCTGACATATAGAGTACTTCATCACAAACTCTGCAATATCTTTTTTCATCCTATTCCACCAATTGATTTCCCGTAAATCACGGTACATCTTAGTGGCCCCTGGATGAATAGAGTAACGCACACTATGCGCTTCTGTAAGAATTCACTACCTTATGTCATCTATGTCTAGAACACAAAGACGACCCTAACAATGAAGAACACCATCTCCCCCTTGGGAAAAAACCTCTATTTTTTGATTCTGAACTAACTCTTTTAGCTTGACCAATCTAGGATCCTTATCTTGCTTTTCTTTCACCTCGGAAACTAGAGATGATTCTGAACTATTCTTAACACATACAACACCCTCTAAAGAGTCGACTAGGCAAACACCTAGTCTGGTTAGCTGGTGGACTTACTGGACTAACTTCTTCTTACTATCATCAACATGAGAAATACTACCCATGGACAGTCTACTGAGAGCATCGGCCACGATATTGGCCTTGCCCAAATGATAAAGGACACTTATGTCATAACCTTTTAAGAGCTCTAACCACCTTCTTTGATGAAGATTGAGATCTTTTTGAGAAAAGACATATTGAAGGCTCTTATGATCTGTGAAGACATCTACATGAAGTCCATAGAGATATTGCCTCTAAATCTTTAAGGGAACTACTACGACTGCTAACTCAAGGTCATGAGTCAGATAGTTCTTCTCATGGGGTTTAAGTTGTCTTTAGACATAGGCTATGACCTTACTATGCTACAAGAAGACACAACCTAAACCCACTATAGATGCATCACAGTATACTATGAAACCGTCTGAACTATCTAGTAATGCTAGAACTGGAGATGAGATGAGTCGAGTCTTTAATTCCTAAAAACTATTCTCTCATTGATCTAACCACTAAAACATGACCTTCTTCTGAGTCAATCTGGACATAGGAGATATAATAGAAGAAAATCCCTTAACAAAGTGCCTCTAATAGCAAGCCAAACCTAAGAAACTCCTGATATCTGATGGAGAAACAGGGCGAGGCTAGTTTCTTACTTCTTCGGTCTTTTGAGGATCTAATCTAATGCCATCACCGAAAATAATATGACCAAGGAATGCTAATGATCTTAGCCAAAATTTGCGCTTACTAAATTTGGTGAATAACTGGTGATTTCTGAGAGTTTGGAGTACTATTCTGAGATGGTTTGCATGATCGCGCTCAATGTGAGAATAAACCAGAATATCACGTATGAAGACTATGATGAACATGTCCAAGTACTACTTGAACACATGGTTCATCAAGTCCATGAAAGCGGCTGGGGATTTGGTATGACCAAATGACATGCCTAGAAATTTAAAGTAACCATACCGCGTATGGAAAGTTGTCTTCGGGATGTCACATTCTCTAACTCTGAGCTGATGATAGTTGGATCTGAGGTCTATCTTCGAGAAATAACTGACACCCTAAGTTGGTCAAATAATTCATCGATTCTAGGAAGAGGATACTTGTTCTTGACTGTAACTTTATTGAGGTTACGATAATCAATGCACATTCTAAGAGAACCATCCTTCTTGCACACGAATAAGTCTAGTGCGCCCTACAAGGGAATGCTGGGTCTGATGAATCCCTTATCTAAGAGATCCTTCAATTGTTCTTTGAGTTCTTTGAGTTCTTCGGGTGCCATTCTGTATGGAAGAAACGAGATAGGCTAAGTCTCTGAAAGAAGATCAATTTTGAAGTCTATTTCTCTTTCGGGAGGAATTCCTAGAAGATCTTCAGGAAAGATATCTAAATATTCATTTACTACTGGGACTGATTCTAGACTGGGAGCCTCAAAACTGGAATCTATAACATGAACTAAATGATAAACACATCCCTTAAATATCAATTTCCTTGGCCAAAGGTAGGAAACAAGCTTACCCTTAAAAGCGGATACGCTACCCTTACACTCTAAGACTGGTTCATTGGGGAACTGAAATTGAACTATTCTATTTCTGCAGTCGACTATGGTATAGCAGGAATGAAGCCAATCCATGCCAAGAATGACATCAAAATTAGTCATCTCTAACTCAACTAAATATGCTAATGTGACTTTTTGAAATATCATAATCGGGCAGTTCCTATATACCTGCCAAGCTATGATGGTTTTACCCACTAGGGTAGATACTGAGAAGGGCTCTACTAGAATTTCGGGACTGATTTCGAAATCAACTGCTATATTAGGAGTAATGAAAGACAAGAAAGATCCTGGATAGACCAAAGCGTAAACATGGACATAAAAGATCTGTAATGTATCCAATTTGCTTAAAACAGACTTTGAATGCATCCCGAGGCATTGGCCAAAATACGAAACCAATTTCCAAAACTCATTCGTTGCCTAGCATAGAAAGAGATACCGTAACTATGGTGGGTTAGGTAAAAATGTTATGCCACATCCACGGCCCAGAGGATCCATGATTGTGATATTTGAGGACAAGGTAAAGCCTATTTAAAGGCTGTCTTGCCAAAATTTTATCCATTTGTGCCTTCCTCTTGTACTCTAAAACCATAATAGAGTGAAAAATCTCCAAAGTAAGTCTTGTGAGTAAATTATGAGCTTGAATAATTTACACAAACTAATTTTTCTACAAATCTAAGGAAAAATTCCTTTTAGATTGGTGTTAGTTTCTTAATTTCTTGACCCTTAAAACCTAAGTCCTTGAAGTTTAATTGTCCCACAAATGTGATTGATTTACTCAAATTTCTTGAGGGTTATAGCTCTTTAACAATAGTTAATCAATGGGTTGGCCTTTGAAACTCATTTTCTAAAGGTAAACCCACTTAGGGGTTTTATGTCATTTTGGACCCATGGAATAGTGGTGCGATTATGGGTATTGCCATTTTTGTGTTAATTGTTAAATTGTGTTATGCTATCTAGGCTTTTGGAAGAAGCTTTAAAAAAAGAAAAGGGAAATCTCAATGGTTCATGAACAATTTGTACGCAAGGTAGGTTCGTCTTGTAGTAATATTGATCTTAATTATAGTATATTTATGATATATTGTGAGATTGGGCGAGGTCTTAGATGATAAATGGGTGAATGATGATACTTGTGATCAGTTTATCCTCGTAGTCTATAAAACTTATAAAAATGTGATGTTTAGCTTAGAACCATGGATAGTTCTATTTGTAGTCACATGTATTGTATGAGATCACTTTAGTAGCTCTACTAGAGGAGAGTGACGTTGTTGACTAAACTTAAGAGTATGTTGACCAAGACATGACTAGTAATGAATTGGCCTTAGTTTTTGGGATGACTTATATAGGATACTTGAAGAAGACATTCCCTTATAGGCTTAGTAAGGACTCATAAGCCCTGATGGTGTGATTTAGATAACCTAGCCTAATTGTGGGTAGAAGATGTAATGGTTAAACCTAGTTGTCGGTTATGCATGTGGTCGATTGTTGGATAATGTGTATTCTTTATAGATTATCTTATTGTACTGATATGGATTGCCTTGTAAAGTGTTGAAAATTTAACCTATGGTTATGATATAATTTGGATTATTGATGAGTTCACCAAGTAAACCTTTAATTATGTTACCACGCTTGATATGACCTAAGCGTAATGATTAAGCTAATGTTTATATGAAAGATTTTTCTTTAGGGTTAGTACTGTAGAAAGTGGAGAGTAAAAGAGAAATCTAGGGAGCATGCACTTGACTTAAAATTGATTTGCTAAAAAAATGTTAACTTGGAAAAGTGGTGATTGCATATATCATTTAGATACTCATGCTTATTCATCTACTCATATTATCTAATGATAATTAATAGTAAAGTATGATGTTATTTATTACCTTACATCACTTATACATTATCACTACGGGTTGTATATACTTATTGATTTTACTACATACGTGTATGTATATAATTGTCTTGGAGAATATGTTAATGTTATGATGATGCCCCATAATTCCAGAGGATATAATGATGATGCTTGATGAATTCGGAGGATATAATGATATTATAATGATGCTCGGTGAATTCAGATTATATAATGATGTTATGATGATGCCCGATGAATTAGAGAATATAATGATGTTATGTTAACGCCCGATGTATTTGGAGGATATAATGATGTTATGAAGATACCCTGTGAATCTGGAGGACATAATGATGATCTGCCTGCATATGGAGATATGATGCCCTATCTTTGATGAGTTTCTTATGTAGTTTTTGACTTAATATATTGATTGATTGATCTTTTGGTACAAACTCCGATAATATGGGACTCCGTGTTGAGTTCTTATTTGATTTCTTTGAGTGCACTTCACAGTGGTATGGGACGTTATGATAACTTCTTTTACTTTATCCTCTAATGATTGTAGTTGTGTTGATTATGGTCATTACATAATTTTTGTTGTATATATGATGCTTTATGCTTCAAAAATGATTACTCATATTGTATGAAAGTTATGGTATATATGGATATGAAATGTCATACTATTGTTCTAGATGATTATTTACTTAGACAATGATACCGAAGAAGATTCGGGTTTGATTCTACACCTTGACTTTAAGTTATTATCATACTCTATATCATCCTTATCTCATGATTTAGCTCAATAGGCTGATGATGCCTACTGAGTACTCGTGTTTTGGTACTTATACCACACTTTTGTACCTTTTTGGTATGGACTCGAGTTCTAGTTATTGTCATTGAGTCAAGGTCATATGGTGTTGATAATTAGGAGATAGGGTGAGTTCTTGGAGTTTGATTTTCCTTTTTTCCTTTCTATCCTTATTCTGCCATTTGTATTCGAGATTAATGTATAATACTATGTAAGATTATTAGATATTGAGTTGTAATTTATATTATCAAATATTCAGATGCTCTTGTACTAATAATATCAGGTCATCGGAATGGTATTTGAATGTTAGTGGTTTCTTTGTGGAATGTATATGTTATGTTATGTTCTCGTATAAGGTCCTAGATAGATGTTCCTACAAAGGTAAACCATTGCATTAGCTCCAGGTTATGGTTTTGGCTTACCTAGGGGTAGTGTGTGGTAGGTGCCATCGTGACTCAAAAATTAGGTTGTAACAAATTGGTATCTAAGCCTAGGTTTCATCGATATTATTGGTACAAGAGTAAGTGTCTAATAGAGTTTTGCGGATTAGAAAATAGATGTCTATTTCTAATTTTTGGAATGCTATAGGACATTCTTAGGAGTCCCTTACTTCTTTAACTCATATTGTGCTAAGAGTCAGAGAAGGTTTATTGGTTATTCTGTTGACTTTACTCTTTTGCAAATGCCTAGAACGCGTGCGATAGTTATGTGTGAGGAGGGTCTCGAAACCCAGAGTCATGATGTGTCCCTAGTTAGGTATAAGGGTAGACCTTCCCCAAACCCTACCCCTACACCTGAACCAGAAACACTTCCACCTTAGCTAGTGGTGGGCCAGGGATAAGCCTAGGATGCACTAGGATTCATCCCCTATTCTTTTCTTAGAGATGCCTTAGTTCAGCTATTGCGTATTATTGATGGTTTATAGACTACTAGGATAGGAGTGTAGCCTGTAGCTGCAGCTCTTAGAGTTGAGATTACTTCTATTCCAACAGTTGTTCAGCCGAAAATAGCTCTGCCTGTTGTGACCCATCCTGCTATGTCATCTAAGTAGAAGAAGATTCTGGGGAGATTATTGAGGTTTGCTCCACCTACTTTTTCTAGTGCTCTTGGAAATGATCCATTTAAGTTTCTTACTGTTTGAGAGGATAGGATTCTTGGGTTAGGACTTGTTGAGACTCGTGGTGTAGATTACACCATATTTCAGTTAGACATTTTTGCTCAGTACTGGTTGAAAGGTTTTGTGTGTTCTAAGCTAGTTGGATCTTCCTCTCTCTCTTGGGCTCAGTTCTTTAAGATGTTCTTAGATAAGTAGATATTGTACAGCCTCACAGGTCATCAGTTGGACTCTACTAATTATTTATTATCTGTGCCTTTACACGTATCAACTCCTATAGGTGATTCTTTAGTAGTGGATCGAGTATTAATATCATGTGTTGTGAAGGTTAGTGATGTTGATATTTGTGCTAATCTTATTATTCTAGATATGTTTGATTTTGTTGTTATTCTGTGTATGGACTAATTATCCCACTATCATGCGATCATGGATTATTTTGCCAAGACTATTACCTTAGCTATACCTGGTGTACCCCTAGTTTTATTGCAGGGAGCGATTAGCCACTAGCCGATTCAGATATTTTCATATATTTGTGCAAAATGAATTAAATTAACGAGTTACAAGTCTTATCTCTCTTATATATGTAATACCCATGTAGAGATTCATATTCTTGACTCTGTTCTTGTTATTTGTAAGTTTCCTGATATTTTTCCTGCCGATCTTCCTGGTATTACCCTTGACCATAAGATTGAATTTGCTATTGACCTATAGACTGGAACATAACATATTTCAATGGAAACTTATCATATGGCTCTTGCTGAGCTTAACAAGCTAACTCCTAGCTCTAGGAACGGGTTTCAATAGACCAAGTGTGTCCCGTGGGGAGCCCCTCTTTTGTTTGTAGAGAAAAAATTAGTCAATGCGAATGTGTATTGATTATAGGTAACTTTAAAAGGTGATGGTGATGATCATTATCTGATGCCTCATATTGATGATTTATTCAACCAACTTCAGAGCGTAGCTATATTTTCTAAGATAGATTTCAGGTCTGGTTATCTTCAATTTAGGATTCGGGATGAAGATATCCTGAAGATGGCCTTTAGGACCTATTATGGTAACTATGAGTTCTTGGTGTATCCTTTTGATTGACTAATGCTCTAGCCGCATTTATGGACTTGATAAATCGTGTGTTCAGACCCTATCTAGAATCCTTTGTTATTATGTCATTGATAATATTCTTGTATATTTGGGGAGTAGTGAGGAGTATGTGCAACACTTACAGATTGTTATCTAGGTATCGCGAGAGGTGTTCTTTTTTCCACTTAAGGTGCATGAGCGTAACTACCCCACTCATGATTTTGAGTTGGCAGCGATATTTTTTATGATAAAGATTTAGAGGCATTATGTGTATGGTGTGCATTGTGAGATTTTCACCGATCATTATAGTCTTCAGCATCTTATGACCCAGTAACAGCTTAATGTTTGCTAGCGTACATAGGTGGAGTCACTGAAGAGCTACAATCTTTCAATCTTCTATCATTTGGGTAAGCGAAATATGGTGGTGTATACCTTGAGTCCCAAGGCAGTGAGTACGGGTAGTTTTTCACGTATGTCAGTTTCTCAAAGGCCCTTCACATAGGACATCTAGTCCTTAACCAACTTGACAATTCACCTTGATATTTTGGATCCCGTAAGTATTTTGGTTTGTGTGAAGGTGAGGTCTTCTCTATTTGAGCAAATTTGTGATCATTAATTTGAGGATAGTAATCTATGCCTTCCCCATGATCGGGGGGTAACTGGTGGTCTAGGAGACACACAGTAGATTTTGAGGGTATCTTAATTAAGGTCGTATTTGTTTTCCTTGACTTGATGACTTAATTCAGTCAATTCTGTATAAGGCTTACAGCTCTAGATATTCTATTCATCTTGGTACTTCCAAGATTAACAGATATTTAAGGCAGCTTTATTGGTGGGATAGTATGATGAGAGATGAGGTAGACTTTATATCTTATTACCTATGTTGTCAGCAGGTTAAGGTCGAGCATAAGCATCTAGGCAGTTTGACTCAGAGGCTACCCATTCCTAAGTGGAAATGGAAAAAGGTTACCATGGACTTCATTAGTAGTTTGTCTTGTACTTCCAGTGGTCATGTTGGTGTTTGGGTTATTATTGATCATTTAACCAATTTGGCATATTTCCTTCCAATTCAAAAGACCTTTAGTGCTGAGTGATTAGCTTAGATTTATGTTTGAGAGATAGTTCATTTGCATGGGGTCCCTGTGTCTATTATATCAGATAGTGGTTCTATATTTACTTCATAATTTTGTAGAGAATTTTAGGAGGAGTTAGGTAGAGTGGATTTGAGTACAGCCTTTCATCCGCAGATGGATGCTTAGTCCAAACAGACTATTCAGATGCTTGAAGATATTCTCCGATCTTGTTTTATGGACATTGAATTACAGTGGGATCAACACTTAACATTGGTAGAGTTCGCCTACAACAATAGTTACCAGTCGAGCATTGAGATAGTGCCTTATGATGCTTTGTACGGTAGGAGATGTCATTTTTTTATAGTATAGTTTGAGATATCTGAGATTAGAACTGGTGCTATAGATTACCTTCAGGACTCATTGGATAGAGTCAGGGTGATTCAGAATAGGCTGAGAGCATCCCATAGTAGGAAGAAGGCCTAAGCCGATCGTAGACTCCATTCCTTGAGATTCAAAGTTCGTGGAGTGTTGTTTTGTTTTTCCCCTATGAAAGGTGTGATGAGATTTGGAAAGAAGGGTAAGCTTAGACCTCACTATATTTCTTCTTTTTAGATCCTCTGTGTAATGGGTGAGGTGGTCTATGAGTTATCTTTACCTCCATACTTTTCTATTGTACATCTAATTTTTCATGTCTCTATGTTGCAGAAGTATATTCCGAATCCTTTTTATTTACTTAGATAGGACTTGATACAGTTAGATGAGCAGTTGACCTTTGTGGAGGAGCTACTGCTTATTTTGGCTAATGATTTAAGGCGGCTACATTCTAGAGATATTCTGGTAGTCAACGTTAAGTGGAATCAACACCCAGTAGAGGAAGATACATGGGAGATCAAGAGTGAGATGTGGGCCCAGTATCCTCATTGGTTTGAGAATTTAGGTACATCTTTATCTATACCTTTCGGGGATGAAAATTCCTTAATAGTGGGTATTGTAATGAACCTTCAGTTTATTATTTGCATTCTTTCTTATTGTCGCTGAAAGAGTTTCTCCATAGCTACCCCAAGTCATTAGTGAATTGTTGGAACTGATAGTTTGGTTACTTGGCAGTTAGTTTAGTTTTTAGAACCACTTTCCTAATTTGTAGTCTTTGTTTGTTCTAATTGACCATCGAGTGAAAACTTCATTAAACTGACTTTAAATGTGCAATCCAACATCTCAAATGCATCGGTAACATTAAAATCTATGTGGTTACATATCTCATTTGCTCGAAACAGACTCTGGATCCATCCCAAGGCATTTGTTGATGCCCGAAACCAAGTTCTAAGCTTCATCAATTAGCTGGCATAGAAATAGATACCACGACTGCAGTGGGTGATGTGCGAACACGGTGCCACAACCGCGGCCAAGCGGGGACTAATATCGCGCTACCCGAGGCCTTAGAAAAACCTATTTAAATGATGTCTTGCCAAAAAATTTTGCCATTCGTGCCTCCTTCTTGATCTCTAAAACCCTAATAGAGTGAAAAATCTCCAAAGTGAGTCTTGTGCGTTGATTAAGAGATTGAATAACTTGTGGAAACCAATTTCGCTATAAATCTAAGGCAAGATTCCTTCTAGTTTGGTGTTAATTTCTTTATTTCTAGACCCAAAACCCCTAAGTCTTTGAGGTTCAAGTATAGACACAAATGTGATTGATTTACTCAATTTTTTTTATGGTTATAGCTCCCTAATGATAGTTAAGCAATGGGTTGGTCTTGAAAAATTATTTTCCAAAAGTGGGACCCATTGGGGGTTAGGGGTCATTTTTGACCCATGGCATAATGGTGTCATAATGGGTATTGTCATTCTTGTGTTAATGCTTAGATTTTTTTAAGATAGCTTGGCTCATGGAAGAAGCTTCAAGAAAAGGAAAGGCAAAGCTCGTTGGTTCATGAGCAATTTGGACTCAAGGTAGGTTAGGCTTACTTGTAGTTAGATTGAGCTTTATGATAGTATATTTATGATACATTGTGAGGTTGGGCGTGGTCTTAGATGATAAATGGGTAAGTGATGATACTTGTTATTAGTTGATCCTCATAGGCTATTCAACTTGTAAAATATAATGCTTGACTATAGGCTAGAACCTTGGATAGTTTTAATTGTAGTCTCATGAATAGTTTGAGAATACTTTAGTTGCTCTAGTATAGGAGAGTGATGTTGTTGACTAACCTTAAGAGTATGTAGACCTAGACATAACTAGTTATAATTTGTCCTAAGAATTTGGGGTGACTTAGAAAGGATACTTGAAGAAGATTTTACCTTATAGGCTTAGTAAGGATTGATAAGCCATTATGGTGTGATTTTAGATAACCTAGCCTAATTCTAGGTAGAAGTTAGTCTTGTAGAAGTGAACTTTGGCATTATTAGGATATAGGAGTGGGACTTGACCCACCTTAAACTTGAACTATGTAATTGTTTAGTGACCTACTTACTTGAGGAACATCTAGGTTACGTTATTGAGGTTATAATGATTAAACCCGGTTATTAGTTATGCATGCGGTCAATGGTTGGATAATGTGTATTCTACATTGATTATCTTGTTGTCATGATATGGATTGCCTTGGAAAGAGTTCTAAATTGAACCTATGGTTATGATATCGTTTGGATTATTGATGAGTTCACCAAGTAAACCTCTAATTATGTTATGACTCTTTATATGACCCTAGCCTAATGATTAAGCTAATGTTTATGTGAAGGATTTTCCTTTGGGGTTTGTATTGTGAAAAGTGTGGAGTAAGATAGGCATCTAGAGAGAATGCACTTAACTTATATTTGACTTGCTAATAAATATGTTAACTTGGAAAAGAGGTGATTGCGTATATAATTTAGATACTCATGCTCATGCATTTGCTTATATTATGTAGTGATGATTAGCAGTAAAGTATAATGTTATGTGTTACCTTACATCACTTATACTCTATCATTGTGGGTTGTATATGCTTATTGATTTGACTGCATATTATGCGTAAATCGTTGTCTTGGAGGCTATGTTAATATTATGACGTTATGATGATGCCCAGAGATTCAAAATATATAATAATGTTATGATGATGCCGATTAATTTGGAGGATATAATGATATTGTGATGATTCCCAATGAATTTTGAGGATATAAAGATGTGTTGATGCCTGGTGAATCTGGAGGATATAATGATGTTATGATGCTGCTCGATGAATCTTGAGGATATAATGATGTTATGATGATACCTGGTGAATTCAGAGGATATAATGATGTATGATGTTGCCCGGTGATTCCGTAGGATATAATGATGTTATGATGATGCACGATTAATCTGTAAAAGTTAATTATGATATGATAATGTTATGTGTGGTAAGTATATATATGAATACATGGATCCATCTGAGGTTATGTTTTGTGTGGCTATATCCATTTGGGCGCTTGGGACAAGATGTCTTCCTTGGTAAATTGTTATTCATTCTTTTTCATTAATCACTAGTTAAGAGGTGTGGCCCTTGTTAACTCTAATTGATATGTGCTATCGTGTGTAGGACCAAGGGATCACCTAGTAAATCTACTTGACTTGGATAAATGGTTACGTTATGGAAATTTCCCTAGTAAAGTGCTTATGTGATAACTATTTATCTATAATAAATTACTATGACTTATAGGCTAGAAGCCTATTGAACTAGTTGGTGGACCATACTTAGCTAAAATATGGAAACTAGTCCTTAAGGTTGTAACTTGCTCAAAGATAATAGACCTAGTATTGTATAATGAGTGGTAAAGTTGACATTTAGTATGTGATACCATGGTGGCTTAATTGATGGCTTATATAATTAGGTGTCTAACTAGAATATGGCTTTTTGATGGGTGAATAAATAATAGTGTTGGTAACTTGTAGATTTTCCTTATTTGATGACTAGTAAACTGTTAGACTTGCCAACTAGTGGCTCATTGAAATGGAGACTAGATCGTATAGGATAAACATGAATATTATGAATGAGTTAGAGATTAAATAAGTACATACCAACATTATGGCGATATTTTCTTTGTTGTGTTAAATTGCGATATTGATGATGATTGTTGACCTCAGTAAGAGGCCATGGTGGGAAATGTACAATCCTCGGCTTTGGTGAGTTGCTTGTATAGTTGTGTCTTTATATGTTGTTGGATTGATCTTTTTGTGTACTCTCTGGTGGCATAGTAAGTCGTGATGAGTTCTTTCTTTGTTTTCCTAGAGTGTACTTTTCGGTGGTATGGGACATGATAGTAGGTTATTTTGCTTTATACTCAAATAATGGTAGTTGTGTTGATTATGGTAATTAAATAATTGTTATTGTACATATGTGTCTTTATGTTTCCAAAACAATTACTCATGTTGCACGAATGTTATGTATATGGGGATATGGAATGCCATACGATGGTTCTAGATGATTAGTTACTTAAATAGTGATACCGAAGAAGAATAAGGTTCGATTTTGTACCTTGACTTTAAGGTATTGTCTTACTCTATATCGTTCTTATATCATGAGTTAGCTTAGTCGGCCGTTAATGCCTACTAAGAAATCATGTTTTGGTACTCATACTACACTTTTGTACCTTTTTGGTGCAGACCTGAGTTCTAGTTATCGTCATTGAGTTGAGGTCATGCAGTGTTGATCATCAGGAGAAACAGTGAGATTTTGAAGTTTAAGTTTTCCTTTTTCCCTTCTGTCCTTATTTTGTCTTTCGTATTTCAGATGAATGTGTAATACTATTTAAGACTATTAGAAGTTTAGTTGTAATTTCTATTGTGGAATGAAGAGATGCTCTTGTGCTGATTCTCTCAGGGCATGGGATTGGTATTTGAATGTTTGTTTTCTCTTTGTGGAATGTTATTGTTATATTGTGTTCCCGTATAGGGTCCATGTTGGACGTTCCTACCAAGGTTACCCATTGTATTAGCTTTGGGTTACGGTGTTGGCTTACCTACTAGTAGGTTATGGTAGGTTCCATTATGACACAATTTGAGCCTTAGACCTTTCTTTGGCAAACATATTGCAAACCATGAGTCTTTCATTTGTTATCCCACTTTTGAAACCAACCCTACTTGGACTAAAATTTGCAACTTGAGGTTAAAAGCCTAAGTTTGGGGTGGTGAGGATTGGAAGAGGTAATTTTGACGTACGATGTTGTAAGTGAGTTCCAATGAGCTTAAATACTGATAACAAATGAATAGGAAAAAGGAAAGAGAAGCATAAAGTGTGCAAGAAAAAAAATAAAAAATAAATAGGTGAAGCAAGGAAGTAAAAGTAGGCACATTGGTAAGGAAGTGAAAACAAAAAGAAGTGGCCCATGATCAAAAGTTTGATAGAATAGTGTGATGCAGATGTTCAAGGAGGGTATAGCATTTTTACACCTAGATAATGTCCTACCCTACCCCTAACCTACCTTACAAGATCAAAAATCCCTTCGTAATTTCCAACCAAGTATTTTCATTATCATGTCAATTTAAAATAAAGACAAGCGAATGGCATGGCACTTGTTAGCATCAAGAGTTCTTCAGAAAGAGAGAGTGTTTTAGCCTTAATTTCCTTGTTTCTTACTTGATAACTTAGTGTGTTGAGTTTTCTTTCTTGTGAAGAGGCATGTGAACAAGTTGAGGTGGGTGATTTTTTTATCTCCAAAAAAATGAGGCAAAAGGATTATAACGCAGTTGAGGTGAAATGTTAGTTCCTTCTAGAGTATTATGAATTTATGCATGGTTGCCCTGTGAAGTTTTTTGCATCCTTTAAAATCGCATTTTATGTTGAGGGATGTCGTGAAAAAATGTAGACCATGTTTGAAAAGCTATTTGTGGTAAAACTCAAGTTGAAGTCATTGTGATCATTGGGTCATCTAGCTTGGGCATAAATGAGCATTGTCTCATGGTAAGAGGTAGTGTTTCTTGAGGACAAACAAGGCTTTAAGTTTGGGGCATTGATGAGTGGTGAATTTACCACTCATTTGCACTAAACATTAGTGTACATTTCCATGATTTGTATGTATAAATGAGACGAAAGGCACTAATTTCCACATTTTGCAGGCATACAGGTCATGAAATGGAAAGATGTGGATTTGAACTAAAAAGAATCAAAAGGAGAAAAAAGTGCAGTTGGAAGACCTGAGGCAGAAACGAGCCTCAATTACCGTGATCGTAGTCAGAGTGTTGCGATTGCGGCTAATAAAGAAAGGCCAATATACCGTAATCGTAGATAGCCGAAATTGCGGAGAAATGTCATCGATCACGGCCTAGCGGGTTTGGTGATCAAGGGCAGTTCTGTCAAATGAAGTAGCTGATTTTGATTCCCATATAAGGCTCAATTCTTCTTCCCTTAGGACATAATGCAAGAAAGGAGGATTTAAAATTTACAAAATTGGTGAACCCTAGAATTTTGGGAAACATTTGGGTAGTTAAAATTTAATGTTTACATTGGTGAAAGTGAAGTGTGATGTGAAGATTTTTCTGATCCTCCATTGTTATGGATGCCATGAAGGAATTTTTTGGTATTTCTCTTCGCTTTCATTTTACGAGTAGCTATATTCCCTATCCTTTAGATTATGTTGAACTAAGTGCAATTGTGTTTGGGTGAAGATGTGTTTGTATAATTTTTAGTTGTTGATTAAGGATTCCATAATTGCACGGTTTAAATAAGTTGGGATTTTTTGGTGAAAACCCTATCCCAAGCTCTTGAAAGCTCTCATCATCCCTGAAATAGGGATGTGGGGGAACTTTTGGGAACCCTTAGCTTCCTCTAAAGAGGGCTATAGGGGGCCAAAGAAGTAGTGGAAAATTGTGAATGTAGCTAACTTTCTTTTGCCATCTTAGAAATAAGTGTAGATGGAGAGTAGGTTGTCTCATGGGCATTTTCATAGAAATAGGAATGCCTAATTGGAGTTTTTGGTCCCTCTTATTAGTACACTCGTAAGGTACTCGAAAGAGTCAAGGAGTGACATCCTTGAATCCTTGTTGAAAAACTAGCCTTGAGGACTCTTAACCTAGCCTACCATTTTGTCAACAATTAGAACTTACACCAAAACATCCTGATCCCATGCACAAGTTTCCCTTAGGTAGACATAATCCCAAGATCCCTCTAAAAATTGAATTCTAAAACAAAAGTATTGTTGTAGTGTGTTGCGTGACTTGGTATTGACAACATCCTATTCAAAACCAACCCCCCTCCCCCTAACTTTACATTATGTATTTTATGTTGTGAACACATCGGATATCTCTTTAGTATCTCGACAGCCGTAGGACTCGAAATCTAAATCTCACTCCTCATGGATTTCCTCAACGTACGTTGAGCTACTGACAAGACCGTCCTCTGCCACTTTAGAGTGTATAGGATAGCGTTATCAAAGCAACAAGATACAAAGTCTTCCATATCTCTCTTCATGCTACTCCACCAATTATGTTCCCTCAAATCTCTATACAATTATGTTATACCATAGTGAATGTAATATCTAGAGCTGTGAGCCTCATATAAAATTGAATGAATCAAGTCACCAACCCTCGAAACACAAATATGGCCATCAAACAAAAGAACACCCTCAGAATCTATGATAGACCTATTGGAATCCATATTCAACACCTGATCATGAATGATGCAAAGTCTCATATCCTCAAATTGATGACTCCTAATATTCTCAAATAAGGTAGACCTCTCCTCATCACTAGAAAGAATCCTCCTATTGTTTGAAATATCAATTTCCACCATCATGGTGTCTAATGACTAAATGTCCAACTCTAATGGCCTATGATAAACTACTATAGAAGCCAAGCTACCCATGCTCGGTTCTTTTCGACTCAAGGCATTTGCCACTACACTTTCCTCGAACTGAGGATATGAGATATAGATTTCATGATACTAAATAAACTCTATCCATCTACACCACCTAGAATTAAGCTCTTTAGTGGTCAGAAGATGTCGAAGACTGATAATTCATGTAGATTTGATAATGCACACCATAAAATAATGCCTCCAATTTTTTAATGCGAAAACAATCACTCCCAGCTCCAAATCATTAGTGGGGTAGATTATCTCATGCACCTTCATCTGCCTCAATGCCTAAGAAAAAATTCACCATGCTATATCAAAACACAACATAAATAAACATCAGAAGCACCACAATATATGGTGAATCCCTTACCCTAAAGAGAAGAGCCATTATAGGAGAGAAATTAAGAAATCCTTTAAACTTTTGAAAGATCGACTCACACTCCTTGAACCATAAAGGACCCTTATTCTCAGTCAATCTGGTCATCGGCACTTCAAAAGTAGAAAAACCCTCAATGAATTGCCTATAGTAATCAGCCAAACCAATGAAGCTGTGAACCTCAAATGGAGATATAGGCCTAAACCAATCAGGGATATCCTTAATCCTTGCCTGATCCCACATATTTCAATCCTGAGAAACCACATGTCCTAGAAATGTCATTGACTAAAGTCGAAACTCGCACTTAGATAGTTTGGTAAAACCCTATGATCTCTCCAAGTTTAGTGCACCCTCCTCAAATGTTTCATATTTTTCTCTCTACTCCTTGAATACACAAGGATATCATTGATGAATGCAATCACGATGGATTCTAAGTAAGACCTTAACATGCTGGTCATGAAGTCCATAAATGCAGCTGGGCATTAGTCAACCCAGAAGACGCCACTTGGAAATTATAATGGCCATAATAAGTCCTAAAGCTTGTCTTTGGGATATCATAAGCCCAAATTCTGAACTGATGGTAACTGGACCTCAAGCAAATCTTAAAGAACACGACTGCTCCCTAAAGTTGGTCAAAAAATTCATAAATATAAGGCATAGGATACCTATTACTCACTGTTACTGTATTAAGCTGTCTGAAGTTAATACACATCCATAAGGAACCGTCCTTCTTCTTAACAAAAAAGATAGGATTACCCTGAGAAGACACACTTAGTCTAATGAAACTCTTACCAAGTAAATCCTGAAGTTAAAAATTAAAATCCTTAAGCTTGGACGAACCATACAATAAAGTTCCATAAAAATAAGTCGGGTACAAAATTCAAGATATTATAAACTCAATATCATGCTTATGACCAGGTAAAGAAGTAGCAATAACATCAGAAAACTCACAGACGATATCAAAAAGTCAAGCGATAGACTCTTCACACTAAAATTATGAATATAAGCGAGATAAGACTCGCGACTCATTGAAATAAGTCTTTTTCCTGAATATAACAAATAATCCTTGTTGTCTCGTGGCTAATAGATCCCTGCAACAAAACTGAGGCTACGTAGGGATGGATAAGCTAATGGTCTTAGAAAAAAACAATCCAAGATTGCATGATACTAGAATAACTAGTCCATGCCTAAAATCACATTAAAATCTGCCATGACTAATATAATAAGATCAGCCTGAGTATCAAACTCTCAAATAGTCATAACACATTATCTATAAACCCGATCATTACTAAAAAATAACCCATAGGAGTAGATACATATAAGGGAACTGATAAAGAATCATATAATAACTATAAATTCAGGAATAATTGATGTTTTATGGATTCATATCACTTTCAACGCCTAAAATGATTAAAATATACAAGTTGCTTAGGTTTTTTGTTAGATATAATGTATTTTATGTTATGTTTTGCAAGAAATTAGGTTTTGGTTGCTAAATTGAATAAATGGATTAAAATTCAAGTTTTTGGCTACCTACCTAGGCACCTACGACCATAAATGGGATATAGGATAAGGCTTAGGAAGGCAACATCCTGGGACTCAAAAGGTAAAGGGTGAAATCTATCAATGAGTCCACAAGATAGTTGATGGTACACAACTTTTCCTAGTTTCAACTCCTCTTTTGGAGTAAGTAGCAATAATCCTGGAGGGATCCTAATGTTCGCAACCGCTAAGATAATGATCAAAGTGAACATAATGCAATACATGCATAGGTATTAGTTTAGAACGATAATAGAAGTTCCCCTACTTTTTCAATCAGATAGGGTTACCACAACCCTAGCTAAATGTATTTAGCCGCTCATGCTTTTGAACAAATCAACAACATTCATGATTGAAATCATAATATGAAATCACAATAATCACAAGTAAATACATAAAACTGTAATAGAATTAATAAACCAAAATCAATATAAGAAAATTCCAAGACCAAAATTGAATCTCATAATAAAATATGTTTCTGAGTATCAAGGGTGTATAACTTCTATTAAAAAACACATAAGTGGTATTTATAGTACATAAGGAAACCCTAAAATCAATGCCTGACAAAATAGGAGAAAAAAGGCAGGTGGCCACTTGTGATGTCCACATACAACCTGGTCATAGGCACATATGGTAGATGCGGCCTGAGGATGGACACATGCGGCCACTGCGTGTGCTCACATCAAGAAATCCTATAGCTCTGTTCTTGGAATTATGGACTTCTGACACATGCTTTGCCTACATATGGTCCGCACATGAACATGCGGTCCGCATATTGACCTAGTTAGGTGCCGAAAGTCTTTTTTCAACTCTTCTAAAATTCCAGCACATGATTTAGTAACGAAAAATTTGGAAAGTTTCATGATCACCCATAATTGGTCACATAAGTAGCCAAACACATTTTTTCATCTTTTTATAAACTTAGCACCCAAAACCCAATTTCCTAGAAAAACATACCCAAAATCCATCATATGTAACAAAACAACCTCAGAAAACTACATATTTTCCTCATTTTATGCATGGAAAGTGCTATATTTGTATAGCATATCAACACCCTCAACTTAGAACATTTGTATGTCCTTAAGCAACATAACAAAACAAAATAAGACACAATGGTTAAATAGGAGATATAAGTTATTCAAGGTTGTCAATCAACACTTTAAGCTTAAATCACAACCCCCATCCTATCTCAACTTTTGAAAACCAACTGTGTATAAATATGAAGAACAACAATGTTACACAATGGGATCAAGGTATGACATTATATTAGAAATAGAAAACCATACATATGTACAAGTTACACCACCCAAAAAAATAGGCAGATAGTAATATGAATCATGTGTTCTCACAACAAAGATGTCCCACTCGCTTATATGAAATAATGCATGACAATGCAGGGATAGTCAAGAGATACTCAAACTCATAAAATAAGTTCCAATCAATGTGCATCAAATACCATCAGATTTCCTTTATTTTCTTTACCTTAGAAGTAAGACAATCAAGTTAGGATGACTATAGGTCTTTTCTTTGCTTATAATGTAGGCTTGTGGGGTTCGTATGGTACATATGGATATATTAAGTGAGAAAGCCTTGTTGGCACTACACTAACCTTGGGGTTTAATTTATTAGACAATTTCCTTTTTATTCCACCTTTATTTCTCCCCTTTTTATTCTTTATTTCATATTCAAGTTTGGTGTAGTCATTTATTCTTTCTTTTTCACCTTTTCACAATTTTACTTTTCTTTTTCTTTTTCTTTTTCTTTTCTTTTGCTACCACACCCATCCCTAGTAACTTTTTTTCATACTTTACCCTTCTACATTCCTATTTTGCATCATACACCTCATGATAGCCACCCTCAACTTCAGCGATTTGCTTGAGTTGAGGTGCACAATGTTTAAGGAGCATTAGGGCAAAAACATGTTATTTCAAGAAAAAGGGAAGGTGAATAGTGAAAAAATAAAAACAGGCTTTAAGGCTCAAAATAGGATCAAGGGATACTATTTCACATACAGAAGGTCTAAAATAAAAAATAGCCTATAATCCTTTCCTATCTAACTATCCTAAAACTTAGACAAGACTAACAAGGCATGTTCTGAAATTAACACACAAAAGGAACTCAGTAGCATCTCACTCACAAATGGCATAGGGTAAATATTAGAAGCTACTACATATCCGGTTTATGTAATTGTTAGCAAGTGATTATCATGTCCCTAATCATAATACAATAACAAGATCCACAATATTCACACATATTTATATTTACAAAGTTCTAAAATATAATTTTTTATGGGTATAAATTTTTCTAAAAAATCAATCAAATCATGACTACTGCTCTAAATACATAATCTCCCAATTACACAAAAACATAACACAATATAAAAAACACAATACAATATAAATTTTAATCTAGACATGCCTGTTCGATAACTATACCACAACGATAAGAAAAGAAACACGACAATAAAAACCCACCATGGCAATGGTATACCCCACCCCAACTATAAGTTGTGCACTATTCCTTAAGTCTTGACATGTGGTCTGTAACAAAATTTTGTATCCCTTTTTGATCCTTTACACAAATCAAACTCTATGGGTATAGTAGATGGGATGCAAGATATTTTCTCTCCTTTAGTCTAGGACAGCACCCAAGGCCACTCTACTTTTATCACACATTACCTCAAAAGGTGCAGACCAGTCAGGAGACACAATAATTGGCACAAAAATCAACTGCTCGTTTAGACATTTGAAAGCATTGAGACAATTATAATCAAACATAAATTTCACCTCTATATCTATAAGATTACATATAGAATTTTTAATTTTAGAGAATTCCTTGATGAACCTCCTAGAAAAGCCTACATGACCCAAAAAACTTCGTATGCCTCTAACTGACACTGGCAGTTCCATTTTTTCAATTACCTCAATCATAGCTTTGTCCACCTCATTACCATGTTTGGAGATCTTGTGCTATAGCACTATACCATCTTTAACTATAAAGGGTTATTTTTCCTAGTTCAACACAAATTTTTACTATTTATATCTCTACAGTGCACTGGCCAAATGAGCTAAACATCCATCGAATGAGTCCCCAACCACTAAAAAGTCATCCATAAATACTTTGATCACGTATTTCACAATATTAGAGAATATGGACATTATAAATCTCAAAAAAGTGCAAGGCACATTGTATAACCCGAACAACATTCTCTTGATTGTAAAAGACCTATAGGGGCAGGTGAAAGTAGTCTTTTCTTAGTCTTTAGGAGCAATCATTATTTAATTGTAACCTGAGTACCCATCAAGAAAATAATACCAGCACCTGCCTTCTAATTTATCCTGCATCTGATCCATGAGCGACATAGGTAAATGGTCCTTTTGTGTCTACTTGTTTAGCTTCTTGTAATCCATGACTCTCCAACTTATCACTGGCCATGTGGGTACTAGTTCATTCTTTTTATTTGGAACTACTATGATTCCCTCTTTTTTCAACATGCATTGAACTGGGCTTAGACACTTGCTATTTGCAATGGCAAAAGCAACCTTAGCACTAAACACTTAATTATCTCCTTTTTTACTACCTTTTTTTATAGAAAGGTTCAGTCACCTCTAATGCTTAATACTGGGAATATTGTCCGACTCAAGATGTATCTTATACGTAAATATGCCTAGTGAAATCCCCATAATGTCTGCAATGGTCTACGTAATAGCTCTCTTAAATTTCTTCAATATCAATGTAAAAGCTTCCTCCCATGCTCCTTCTAAATCATTCATAATAATCACTGGTAAGGTATCATTTGCCACAAGAATACATACTGCAAATAAGATGGGAGGGTGTTGAATTCCAATACTGGTGGCTACTTAAAAGATGGTTTTGCTATAGGTGTGGTAAAATCTTTAAGTCAAGATCCAACTTCTTAAAGTCATATTTATAAGAACCTATGCCATGTAGTGCATTATCTAATTTGTCATATTCATCTATCCCATCACTCTGAAAGTTCAAATCACTATTACTAATACTTCTAACCCTAATATTTTCTCAATAAACACATCTACTACAACCACATCATCGTCCATAACATCTATAATTGCCACCACTCTTATATTATCTAGCATTATACTGTTATGCATATATTTAAACTACTTGTTCATTATTCCATTTGAAGGAGATCTCCTTCAAATCCATATCATTCAACACCCGACTAGTGGACAAGAAAGGTCTACCCAAGATAAAGGGAGATTGGGTATCCACTTCACTATCTAAAATTATGAAATCTACTAGATAAGTGAATTATGCAGTCCTTACTTCTATATCACGCAAAATACCCACTAGCTTCTTTACAGATGAGTCAACCATTAACACCCTTGTAGATGTAGGCTTGAGTTCTCCTAACCCAAAAACTTTGTATATAACTAACGGCATTACATTATTACTACTCCTAAATCACATAGAACTTGATTAATATCAAAAGGCCTAGTAGAACATGGGCTTGTGGCAACACTTGGGTCCCCCTTTTTTGAAAAATAATACATGAGACATCATACTAAAATATGGCACTTTATTTTTAGCATCATACGCAATCCAATCATTTTCGTAACCACTTTTAAAATTATCATCACTATATATAGCTTCTCAAACTCAGGTACAAGTGGCCCGTTAGAAATAATACTATCCTTAATAGGCTTATTAGTGGTAGTCAAAACATGCTCATTAGGTGTGGAGCCACTCCTAGTGTTAATAGACATACAATGAACAAGTGTTGGAGGATTCTGCACAATGTCACTAAGAAGGGCACTTGACTAACTTTTGGCAAATGTGGTAGAGATTTGGACGTACTGCTGGTCCAACTTCTTGATAGCAGTTTCATATGACTCAACCTTATGGGTCAATCCTGAAATATCAAATTTAAGTTCCTTAAAGGAAGTTTCTTGTCTCTCTTTAACCTTTATCAACTTATTCAACAAATCTTCTATTCTTGATTATGCATCAGGTCTACCAGGTGGAATGTAATTGTCTCTCTCATAATTTTTTTTTGACCTTTATCTCATTATCCCTGGTCTCGAAAACCCACCAACTGGTGATCAAAATACATTGCCTCATCCTCTAACTCAAACTTATGAACCCTAGAGGTTGTACCCTGTGCCCCTACTACATTAACCTTTCAAGAATTCATTATTGTTAATTGGTTGGCCAACTCACCAATATCAATCCTTAATAGTAAAATCTCCTGAGCTACATCATCCTCAGTTATTCTGCGCTCATCGGATGTACCAATGGCATGAATGTCAGAACCTTTCTCAACCCCTCAAGTTTTCCATCCTCAGTTTGTTAAAGAAATCTAATCCATAATACTTAAAGTTATTTTCTATCATAATCTCATAAAGTCTCCTTAAGAGATAGTGTTTTCCATGGCTTTGAAACTGATAGTCAGGGCTCTATAAAATATCTCTAATAAAATTCTCCATAAAATTCGATTGTTGGGCACCATGCTAGGCTTCTTCATAAACCTAAACCATTCCTCATACATAGATTTTGATTTTAGTTGCCTTAAATTATAAATCTTATTTTTCAACTGCAACACCCTAGATAGAGAATAAAATGTATTCATTTCTACGTAGATTATTTTATGTAGTGATAGATGCTCTTGGAAGTTCCCCTCATCCATAAAGATGCTTATCAGTAAGTGAGAAAGGGAACAACCTCAATATATATGCCTCCTAATCTAGCCTAGGTATAGTATATGAAGTGCAGATCCCCATAAAATTTGCCAGATGCATGTTTCCATCGTCTGCAACCAACCCCATAAGTACACCTTTCAAGTATATGGGATGGATCATAGAACTAAAGATATTAAACTTGATATTGAAGGGACCGATAGAAGTAATAATAGATCCTATCTCTGCCGACTCAACATATCCCAGATCTTCTTCATCATCTATATATGGCCACGAACTCTTCTTGCTCTATTTTGATTTCCACAGAGTGTTGTTCGGTTCTCTTCTTCTTTTCTCTACTTAGATATCTCTGCCTCATAGCTCTGCGCTAATCTTTTTCTATTAACCTCTATGAATTTTTAGCTTAAGCTAAAAGCTCACTAGTCTATTGATAAAAAAATATCTTGAACTCCTTTAGGAGGATGGGGAGGCATATCATCACGAACCCCTTTAGGAATATCATTTCATTTATGTTCCATCATCCTACTAGGTGTGTGGGGGATCCCCTCTAGATTTAAATTCATTAGGAGTAAGGGATTGCCTCTTGTACATATGATAGTCATACACCAATGTATACCCACTAAGAATAAAAACTAAAAGTAAAACCCAAAACTGTAACAACTTTAATACACAAATCAACACTGTAATCCCTAGCAATGATGCAAAAATTTAATAATACCCAAGCTACTCCTTCACTCCTAAGGTTATATGGTCGCTATCAAATATAGTAATCCAATAATGGTTGAGATCAAATTCGAAGGGAATTTATGAAATCATGGCTCTAAGTTATTTTAATCAATGGGCAAAACTATAAAATTAAATAGGGCTTTAGAGTAACAATACTGAGAAAGTAGCGAATATCAACTTTGAATGTAATCAGTTGTAGGTAAAAACCCGGATTGTGTTCTGTTAGGCTTCTCTGTAGGCTTATAATGCTATATTGAACCAACTTTATACCTTTCATAAAGAATAGATAAGTTATGTACCATCAATAGTCTTTTAGACGAGTTGATAGTTATCACCCTTTACCTTTTGAGTCATAAGATGTCACTTTACTCACCCTTATTTTAATCCCAGTTAACTATTACCTTTTGACTCTCTAGTTATTATATGACAACTAACCATCTCACTTAGATAGATCTAGTAGCATAGATTGACCTCTAATAATCAAATTACTATTGTAATTATTATTTTCTATTCACTACTCCTTTTCAGGAGTAAGTAGAAATAATCTAGGCAGGATACTAATGTTTGCAACCACTAAGATAACTATTAAAGTGAATATAATATATTGTATACATGGGTATCAATCCAGAACAACAATATCACTTCCCCTACTTTGTCAATATGCCAGGTTTTCCATAACCCTAGCTAAAGGTTTTTAGCCGCTCAATCTAGTAAAGTAATAAACAATATTTATGATTGAAATAATTAGATGAAATCACATTGGAAACACAAAAGTGTAACTGAATTAATCAATCAAAAACAATATAAGTTAAATCAAAAACCAAAATAGAATCTCAAAATCAAAATATGTTTGTGAGTAACAAAGGTGCATAATTTCTAATAAAAACACATAAGAGTTATTATAGTACATGAGGAAACCCTAAAATTAAAGCCCAAATAAAGTAGGATAAAAAGGTTTAGTGGCCACATGTGGTGTCCACCTGCGACCTGGCCTTCGGCACATGTGGTACTTATAGCTTTAGGCTGAGTGTATGTGGCCACCGTATGTGGTCAAACCAAAAAATCCAGCAGGTCATTGCTTTCATATGCTATTAATGACCCTTAAGGTCATTTCTCATAATTTCCCTTATTTTCACCATTGGTGTTTTCCATTGTCGGCCGAATCAATTTATGAGTTACTGGAACTGATAATTTGGTTGTTGGGCAGTTCGTTTGTTTTTTAGAACCATTTTATTATTTTAAAGTCTTTATTGGTTCAAGATAACCATTGAGCAAACACTTCTGTAAAATGATATCGAATGTGAATTTTGACTAAGCCATTAGCTCAAGAATATAGAATTTTGGTTGGGTAGACCTTTGGTATAGGTCTCACTACACCAGAACTTATTTTGACCTATTGGTCAAAAAGTTGATAAATTCAAAATTTTGATATGGGGCCTATATTTAGTTAAAACAAAGTCAAAAGGAAAATCAGACTTTGCCAACACATCAATAATATCGAAATCAGTGTAGTTAAATATTTTGTTTGCTCTTATTGGATTTTGAATGCATCGCGAGGCAATGGTAGAAACTTGGAATTTATTCCAAGTTTTAGATATCTTATGGTACAGCAAAAGTATCGCGATCAGAAGGTTGTATCGAGATTGGAAAGCTAAGATCCCAGCCCATATGTCTATTATTACCTGAACTGAGGGCTTGGTAAGGGGTATTTAAGTACCCTTTTTAGTTAAGAATTGCCTATTTCTCTCTTTCCTTGGGTCCATAAACCCTAATAGAGTGTGCAATACTCAAATTGAGTCTTGGCTATTGATTTAGAGACTGAAAAACTTGCATATTGTGATTAACATCGAATCTAAGTTATGAATTATTTATTTATAGTGTTGAATTCTTTATTGTTTGAATCAAAACCCCAAAGTATTGAGGCTTGATTTAAACCCAAATAAGCATGATTTACACTAATTTTTTGAGGGATATAAATCCCTAATGGTATTTGAACCAGGCATTGGTCTAGGAAACTCATTTTCCATAAGTGGGACCAACTAGGGAGTTTTTGGTGTCATTTTGGACCCGAATAACAATGGTACAGTATGTGTATTGATGTTCTCATAATAATGCATAAATTGTATTTTTTGATAACTTGGTTTATTGAAGAAGCTTCAAGGAAAGAGAAAGCAAAGGTTACTAGTTCGTGAGCTATATTTTGATTTAAGGTAGGTTAGGCTTTCTTCTTGTTAGATTGAGATTTAGTATAGTATGACTTTGATATCTTGATTTAATTGGGTGGGGTTTTAGGTGTTGAAATGGTAGATGGAAATGTTTGGGATTAGTTACGGCACTTAGGCTATTGAACTCATAAAGTGTGATACTTGACTTATTGCCTAGAACCTTCATTAGTTGGACTTTACATCTCATGAATAACGTAAGAATGCTCTAGTTTCCCTAATTAGTTGGGAGTGACCTTGTCACTCATATTAAATAGTAATTTGACCTTAGTCGTGCATAGCTATGGAAATTTCCCTAGTAGCTTTGGATGAATTATGAGTAATACTTGAGGAAGAGTTGTAAAATTGGACTAGTGTGGAATAATAAACCCCTAAGACATGACTTAGATGGCTTAGCTTAGTTTTGGGATGAAGTTTAACTTGAACAAGAATATGGGTCATTAGAAGTAGAATATGATCCGCCTTATGTTTGGACTATGTTGTTTCATTATCAGCCTAGATACTTGTTAAATGTTTTAAATATGCCATTTTTAATTTGTTGGTTAACCCTGATAAATGGTTTATTCATGATGTTGTTAATGAAAATAATGTGCATGATTGGTTGCTAGATTAATGATAATGCTTGAATAGTAATGAATTGTCATATATATTGAGCACATGATTATGGTATCACTTTATTGACTAAATTACCATGTGAGCCTTGGAGTATCTTATCACTCATATTAAGTTCAAGACTATAAATTAAACTAATGTTTGTGCTAAAGATCCTCTTGTGCTAATAATGTGAACCATGCTAATAAAGAGGGGCTCTAAAAGATATAATTAAGGCTTTGTACTAAAAAATGCTAATGATTATGTTAAGTCTGGTAAAGTAATGAGTGTTCATACCATATGGATATACTTGTTCATGAACCTATTAATATATTTTGTTGATAGTGAATGATGAGGTATGATGATATGTCTTTCCTTTATTTTCTTCCACTTTATCCCTCATGGGGCATGTATTTAATATTGCTTGGATTGCATATCTATATATATATAATGATGCTTAATAAGTTCGAAGGATATATTGATTTTAAAATGATGCCTTGTAAGTCTGGAGGATATATTGATGTTATGATGATTCAGGGTAAGTCCAGAGGATATATTGAGGTTATGATGATAAATGGTAAGTTTAGGGGATTTATTGATGTTATGATGGTGATGGTAAGTCTAGTAGATATATTAATGATATCATGATGCCCCATAGGTTCGGAGGATATATTGACGTTATGTATGGTTAACATGTGTATATGTGTGTTTAAGAGTAATTATGCATTTATATGATTACATCTGTATATGCTTTGAAGATAAGACATTAATCTTGGGATTCCAGACATAATTCCTTGATACTAATCACTTGTTAAGCAGTGTAGTTCTTGCTAGAGTTGAATGATCAATATAAATTATATATATCAAGTAATGGATTAGGACAAATGGATAAATGGGATATTACATTGTGTTTGTGGATTCACATAGTGAATTTAGAGAGAATTAGATTAATGTATTAACTAAGGTATATTGTTTGTTAAGTGAATTAACTACTAAGTGACTATCTTACTTGATGACTTGAAGTCTATAATTCTAGTAAGTGAACCTTGTTTGGTTGAAATATGGTAACTATCAGTTATAGTTGTTATATTGCTAACGATGATAATAGGTTAGTATGGGTGATAATTAATGATATAATGACTAAGTTATGATGTCGATCAGCTATTAATTGAGGACTTATACATTATTGATGCTAGATACTAAAATATGTTAATGATTAGTGATTAGTGCTATTATGATGACTATAAATAGGTATTGTAAAAATGCTACAATGGTCTAATAGTGAACCTTGACTAGATGTAGGATGTTGGTTAATTAGGGAATATTGGTTAGCACTATCCCATGAAAAATGGTTATGTAAAGAATTAATTGGGTTAATAACTAGAGGTTCTTTGATGACTAGTGAGTTAGTAGTTTAATATTAAGTATTGGTTAGCTGATAGTAGTGCACAAATCGAGTATATCAATAAGATAGATTTCTAAATATTTATATGATTATAGTTATAAGTACTTTTGAAATTTTATTCATTTGCGGTAATTGATAAGGATTATGAATGTTGGCAAATGACCATTAGTATTAAATGTGGGAAACCATAGATTAATGAGAAGTTTATTATATATCTACATACGTTGATAATTTGATCTTTTGATGTACTCTCCGGTAGTATGGGATGATGTGATGTGTTATTTACTTTATGTACTTTTGGATGTATTCCCCGGTGGCATAAGATGCCGTGGTGAGTTTTTTTACTTTATCCCATAATAGATGTATGTACGTTAACTTTGTATTTATGCTATTGTAATTATATTTGTATCGCATTATGTTTCCATATCGATTGCACATTATATAAGATAGTATTGGCATATATTAATATTAGATATCTTATTATTGTTCTAGTTGATCATATATTTTATACAGTGATGATGAGAAAGATTTAGGTTTTATCATGTACCTTGACTTAGAGATATTATCTTACTTTATATCTTATTTATATCATAATTTAGCTTAGTCGGCCAATGATTCCAATTAAGTACCCATTTTTTTGGTGAAGACTTGAGTACTAGTTTTTGTCACTGAGTTGGGATCGTGCAGAGTTGATATTCAAAAGTTCGGGTGAAATTGTAGAGTTTTGAGTTGCCTGTTTCCATATATCCTTGTTCACTCTTTTGTATTCAAGAAAGATGTATTAACTACTTTATACTTATGAGTTATATTTCCTATAATCAAAATTAGATGCTCTTATACTGATATTACTAGGTCGTGGCAGTGGTATCCATACTTTGGATTATCTTTTTTTAGTGGAACAAAGTGTATTCGTGTATTTAGACTCGGTTGGGAATTTCTACCGAATTAACACATTGCCTTAGCTTCGAGTTAAGGTGTAGTCTTATGTACTAGTGGCTTTTAGTAGGTGCCATCATGACTCGTGATATGGATCGTGAGAAATTTGTATCAGATCCTAGGTTTCACCAGTATTATCGGTACGAGAACATGTGTCTAATTGAGTCCTGCAGATTGAAATGTTGACGTCCATTTCCTATCATTGGGAGGCTATGGGACGTTCTTAGGAGTCCTTTACTTTTTTCACTCGTATAGTGCAAAGATTCTGAGTTGGTTTGCAGGATATTTCCTTGGCTTTAATTTTTTATAGATACCTAGGACATATGTTATACCTATGCATAAGAAGGGTCCTAAGACTAAGCCCAAGGATTCTACTCCTTTTGAGGACAACCCCATGATGTATCCTTGGTTAGGTACCAGGATGGGTTGCCTTCCCAAACCTCACTCCTGTACCTGAGCATATTCCTCCACCACAACCAACGTTTGGCCAAGGACCATCCTAGGCTCTATCAGGTTATATTCCTTCTTATTTGCCTAGAGATGCCTTGATTAAGCTATTAGGTATTGTTAGTGGTGTGCCATAAAATAGTGCATATACTACTATGAAAGGAGTACATCCTGTAGCTATAGCTCCTGGTATCCTTTATGAATATCCTTTAGCCTCAGAGTCAGTCTAGTCGACAAATTTAGGTAGCTTTTTAGACTATTGATGGAGGTTATTTTAGTAATAGTGGTCACCCTGGTAAGGGCGGTGATCAGTCCTTGAGAGGTTCAACTACATACTATGATATACATTATTGTTATTCTAGATCAATTAGATCTATGAGTTCTGATTCTTCTCTTGACTCTTATTTCACTTGTGCTCTTTCTTGTTATTTTTTATGAGATTAACCTAGTTGTGGGCGATGGTTGTTTCTTCCTGAGGTGCTACCCTATTAGGGAGATTTATCCCTTAGGTAGAGATAGTCTACGAGCTAGCATGTATGGTTACCAGGGTTCTCAAGGAGGTACTTAGGCAGGCAGGACAAGAGGTTAGTCAAGTGCCCATCCAGGTAGTGGGCATGGCCAGTTATACGCTGTAACTTCTAGACACGAGGATGAAACTTTTGATGTTATAGTTATAGATACAATTTTTGTGTGTCGTGTTTTGGCTCTTGCATTATTTGATCCCAGATCCACTTACTATTATATATCTGCTTATTATGCACCACAGTTGGACTTCACTATTGAATTATTATCTATGATATTAAGTGTATCTACTCTTGTGACTTAGCCTTTAGTAGTAGATCGAGTATTCAGATCATGTGTTGTGATAGTTAGTGATGTTGATACTTTTGTTGATCTTATTATTCTAGATATGCATGATTTTGATATGCTTCTATGAATGGGTTGGTCATCCAACTATCATACGGTCATGGATTTTTTTATAAGACCATTTTCTTAAACATGCCTAACGTACCCTAGTCGTATGGCAGAGAGCGGTTAGTCATAAGCCGATAGGGATTATTTCTTAATTTGTGCTAGAAACTTATTTCGAGAGGTTGCGAGTCTTAGCTCACTTATTTATGTGATACTCGTGCATAGATTTTGTCGCTTGACTCTATTCCTACTATTTGTGAATTCCTGATCCGTTCCTTATCGACCTTCCTGGTATTCCCCTTGATCATGAGATTGATTTTTCTATTGATCTTGAGCTTGGCACCAAAAATATTTTTATAAAACCTTATCGTATGGCTCCTGTTGAGCTTAAGTAGTTGAATTCTCAACTTCAAGTTCTTCTTGGTAAGGGTTTAATTAGACCAAGTTTTTCCCTATTTGGAGCTCTTGTATTGTTTGTAAAGAAGATAGATAGATCCATATGCATATGTATTTATTATAGGCGACTTAATAAGATGACTGTGAAGAACTATTTGTCTATGCCCCACATCGACGATTTGTTCAACCAACTTTAGGGTGCAACCGTGTTTTCTAAGAATAACTGAAGGTTTGGTTATCATCAGCTGAGGATTCAATTTGAGGATGTCCCAAAGACAACTTTTAGGATTTGTTTTTGTCTTTATGAGTTTATGGTGATGTCTTTTGGGTTGACCAATGCCCAAGCTGCGTTCATGGATTTAATGAATCAAGTGTTCAAACCCAATCTAGAAACCTTGATCATTGTGTTCATTGATGACATTCTTAGGTATTTAATAAGTAGTGAGGAGCATGCACATCATTTGAGGATAGTGCTCCAAAACTTTTGAGATCATGTGCATTTTCCCAAATTTTCTAATTGTGAGTTATGGCTTGAGTCAGTGTCATTCCTTGGACATGTGGTATTGAGAGCCGGTATCATGGTGGACTAAGATAAGAATTATGTGATTCGTAATTGGGCTAGGCCTATGTCTCCGACTGAGGTTTGTAGTTTCATTGGTTTGGCTAGTTATTACAGGCTATTGTTGAGAGCTTTGCTACTTTTTTAGTCCCAATGAAAAGATTTATTCAGAAGGAATTTCCTTTCTGATAGTTTGAGGAGTGTAAGTTAAGCTTTGGAAAGATCAAGGATTGTCTTACGTTAGCTCTAGTTTTAGATCTTCCTATTGAAGGTGAGGGGTTAACCATGTTTTTTTATGCATCAAGTGTTGGTCTTGGTTGTGTTTTCATGCAACAAGGTTATGTCATTGCTTATGATTCTAGACAACTTAAAGTGTATGAGCAGAACTACCCCACTCATGATTTTGAGTTGGCGGTGGTAGTTTTCGCATTCAAGATATGAAGGAATTATTTTTGTGGAGTGTATTCTGACATTTTCACTTATCACCGCAGCCTTTAACACCTTATGACACTGTGAGATCTTAGTGTTTGCCAGCTCAGATGGATGGAGTTTTTATAGGATTATGATATTGACATCTTGTATTATCCGAGTAAGGAAAATATTATAGATTGTTTCTTGATTCGCAAGGCAGTGAGTATGAGCAGATTGGCATGGATAGCAGTTTCTCAGAGGCCTATGGTACGGGATATTCAGTACTTAGCCAATTTGATGGTTTGCCATGATATTTTGGATCTTCCGAGGATGTTTTCTTGTGTGAAGATGAGGTCCTCCCTATTTGAGCAGATTCATGATCATTAGTATGAGTATAGCAAGTTGTGTTTCCTGCATGGGCAGTTACTGAGAGGTGAGTATAGGAGACACACCATTTATTCTGATGGTATTTTGAGATTTAAAGCTCATATTTGTGCTCCCTGGCTTAACGAGATGATTCAGTCAATTCTTATAAGGCTCAAAGCTCTAGATATTTGATTTATCTCGATATAGCTAAGATGTATAGAGATTTGAGGTAGCACAACTAGTGGGACTATCTGAAGAGAGATGTGGCACACTTTGTAGCTCGTTGTCTATGTTTTCATCAAGTTAAGGCTAAGCATCAACTTCTGGGAGGATTGACTCAGAGGTTTCCCATTCTAGAGTGGAAAAGGGAACGGATTGCTATCAACTTTGTTAGTGGTTTTCCTTGTACTTCTTGTGGCCTTTATTTTGTTTGGTTTATTGTGGATTGTTTGACCAAGTTGGCACTTTCATTCAAATTTGGCACACTTTTCGTTCTTCAAGATTAGCCCATATAAATATGTGGGAGATAGCTTATTTACATGGCGTGCCTATTTCTTTCATATCAGACCATGGTTATATATTTATTCCACGATTTTGAAGAGCATTAAAGGAGGAGTTAGGTACTTAAATGGATTTGAGTACAACTTTTCTTCTACAGCTAAATGGCCAGTTAGAGTAGACTATTCAAGTACTTGAGGACATACTCTCAGCTTGTGTTAGAGATTTTAGAGGATACTGCAGGCAATACTTTGCATTGGTAGTGTTCATATACAACAACAACAATCATTTGAGAATTGAGATGGCGCCTTATGAAGCTTTGTATGGAAGGAGATATCGTTCTCAAATAGGATGGCTTGGGACTCCAAAAGTGAGACCTCAAGGTTAGCATTTGCTTGAAAACTTATTGGATAGAGTAAGGTGATTCAGGATACGCTAAGAGCATCCCAGAGTATACAGAAGGTCTATACCTATTGTAGTCTCCTTACCTTGAGATTCAGAGTTAGTAATTATGTGTTCCTTCATGTTTTGACCATGAAGGGTGCAATGAGGTTCGAAAGGAAGCATAAGCCCATTCCTCGACATATTTGTCCTTTAAGATTCTCCACGTAGTTGGTAAGGTGGCCTATGAGGTAGCCTTGCCTTAAAATTTTACTGTTGTTCATCAAATTTTGTCTGATTCGTCCCATGTGCTTAGGTGGGACTCAGTCCAGTTGGATTAGCAGTTGACCTTTGTGGATGAGCTTGTGCTTATTATTATATGTAATGTGAGGCAACTGAGTACTAGAGAGATTCCTATAGTTAATATTCAATGGATACACTACTTAGTGCAGGAGGCCACTTGGGAAATCAAGGGCGAGATGCAAGTCCAATATCCTAAATTACTTAAGACTTTAGGTCTTTTCTCCATCGCTAACTTTTGAGGATGAAAGTTCCTTAGTAATGGATTTTGTAATGACCCTTCAGATCATTTCTCGTGATTATACTTATTTTTATTGTTAGAGTTTTTACATAGCTTCCCAAGTCATTTCTAACTTGCTGGAATTGAAGTTTGGCTGTCGGGCTATCCGTTTGGTTTTTAGAATCATTTCCCTATTTAGAAGTCTTCACTGGTTCCAAATTACCACCGAGCAAAAACTTTAGTAAAATAATATTGGATTCCAAATCGAACTATGCCAGGATCTTTGGAATATCGGTTTTATGTTGGGTAGACCTTTGGTTTGGGTCTCACAACAACCGAACTTATTTTGACCTATTGGTTAAAAAGTTGATAAATTGAAAATTCTGGTGTGGTGTCCAGATTTGGTTGAAACAACCTCGAATGGAAAATAAAACTTTTCCAACTCATCCAGAATGTCAAAATTGGTGTGGTTAAATATTTTGTTTGATCATATCGAATTTCGGATGCATTCCAAGGCAATGGCCGAACCTAAGTTTCTGTTGTCTTCTGGTGCAGCAAAGGTACCATGATCGTGGAGATTGTATCGCGATCGTAATTCCACGATTACGGCCCATGTGTTTGCGAGCTCCTAAACCGATGGCCTTGAATTAGGTATTTAAATGCCCTTTTTAGTTGAGAAATATCAATTTCTATCTTTCCTTGGGTTCCATAAAACCTAATAGAGTCTGTAGTCCCCAAATTGAGTCTTGGGTGTTGATTGAGAGCTTGAATATCTCGCATATTTGTGATTAGAATTGAATCTAAGGTATAAATTCTTCATTTATAGTATTAAATTCTTCATTATTTGACCCAAAACCCCAAATGGCTGGAGGCTTGATTTTAGCCAAAATATACTTAATTTACACTAATTTCTTGTGGGATGTAACTCCCTAATGGTATTTGAATAATGGGTTGGTCTCGGAAACTTGTTTTCCATAAGTTGGACCCATTGGGGTTCTTGGTGTTATTTTGGACCCGAAGTACAATTGGACAATATGGGTATTGGTTTTCTTGTAATAATGCATAAAATTTATTTTTGATAGCTTTGTTCACTGTAGAAGGTTCGATGAAAGTGAAAGCAGAGATTACCACTTCATGAGCTATATTTGGGTTTGAGGTAGGTTAGGTTTACTTCTTGTTAGATTGAGCTTTATTATAGTTGACTTTGATAGATTGATAAGATTGGACGGGGGTTTTGGTGTTGAAGTTGTAAATGGGAATGTTTGGTTAGTTGCGCCACTTAGGCTATTGAGCTTATAAAATATGATACATAACTCATAGCCTAGAACCTTTGTTAGTTGGACTTGATATCTCATGAATAGCATGAGAATGCTCTAGTTTTTCTAATTACATGAGAGTGACCTTATCACTCATATTAAATAGTAAGTTGGCCTTAGTTATGCTTAGTTGTGGAAATTGCCCTACTAGCTTTAGATAAATTAAGAGTAATATTTGAGGAAGAATTTTACCATAGGACTAGTATGGAATAATAATCCTCTAAGGCGTGTCTTAGATGGCTTAGCTTACTTTCAGGTAGAAGTTGAACTTGAAGAGGAATTTGGGTTATAAAAATTAGAAGTTGGCCTGCCTTAAGTTTGGATTATGTAGTTTCATTAGCGACCTAGATACTTGTTAATCGCTTAGAATTTACCTTTGGAAATATGATGGTTAACCCCAGTAAATGGTTTATCCATGATGTTTGTATTGGAAATGATGTGTATAATTGGTTACTAGATTAATTATAACATTTGGATTATAATGGATTGTCTTATAGATTGAGCACATGACTATGTTATCAGTTAGTTCATTGACTAAATTATCATATGAGCCTTGGAGTACGTTATCACTCATATTTGGTTCAAGCCTAGTGATTAAACTAACATTTGTGCTAAGGATCCTCTTTTGCTAATAATATGAAGCACGCTCCAAAGGATATATTGATGTTATGATGATTCATAGTAAGTACGGGCGATATAATTATGATATGATGATGTCCCTTAAGCTCGGAGGATATATTAACGTTATGTATGGTAAACATATATATATATGTATGTTTAAGTGTGATTATGCCTTTACATGATTACATTTGTATGTGCTTTCAAGATCGGATATAACTCGTCGATACTAATCACTTATTAAGTAGGGTAGTTCTTTCTAGAGTTGAATGGTTAACTTTAGTATATGTCGAGTAATGAATTAGGTCATGTGGGCAAATGGGATAATACGTGGTGTTTGAGGATTCACCTAGTCAATTTATATATCATGGATAAATGGACTAATTAAGGTATATTTCTTATTAAGTGAGTTATATGGTGACAAATTGACTACTAAGTTACTATCTTACTTGATGACTTAAAGTCTAGAATTCTAGGTAGTTAACCTTGTTTGGTTGAAATGTGGTAACTAGAAATGGTGGTTGTTATGTGGCTAATGGTATTAATAGGTTAGTATGGGTGATGATTAATAATATTGAAGACTAATTTATGATGTCGATTAGCTATTAATTGAAGATTTTTTAATTAATGACGCAAGATGGTAAAAGATGTTAATGATTAGATATATAAGAGTATATGGAAATTAGTATCCTTTTCTAGATGATGATTAGTTCTAGTATGATGACTACAAATTGGTATTGTTTAAATGTGCATATGGTCTAATAGTGAAACTCTACTAGAAGTTGGATGGTTAACTAGGGAATAAAAGGTGGTACTATCCCATCAATAATGTCTATGTAATTAATTGGTTGGACTTATAACTAGAGGTCCTTTAATGACTAGCGAGTTAGTAGTTTAATAATGAGTATTAGTTAGTTGATAGTAGTGCGTGGATCGAGTATATCAATGATATAGATTTCTAAATGGTTATAAGATTATGGATATGAGTACGTTGATAATGTCATCCAATTGCGATAATTAATAAGAAATATGAATGTTGGCAAATTACTGTTAGCTCGAAATGTGGGAAACAATAGATTAATTAGAAGTTTGTTATATATCTATATATGTTGATGATTTGATCTATTGATGCACTCTCCGATGGTATGGGATGCCGTGATAGGTTCTTTACATTATGCTCTATTGGTTGTACTCCCCGGTGGTATGGGACGTCGTGATGAGTTCATTACTTTATGCTCTAATGGATGTATGTGAGTTAACTAGGTATTTATATGATTGTAATTATATTAGTGTCGCTTTATGCTTTTGGATCGATTACTCATTATGTATAAAGATATTGGCATATATTCGATATGAGATATCGTATTGTTGTTCAACTGAATCATTTATTTTATACTGTGATGATGAGGATGATTCAGGTTCAATTTTGTACCTTTACTTAGAGATATTATCTTACTTTATAACTTCTTTATATCATAATTTGTCTTAGTCATCCGATGATGCATACTAAGTACCCATTGTTTTGGTACTTATACTACACTTCTATACCTTTTTGGTCTAGACCTGAGTACTATTTGCCGTTGTTGAGTTGGGATCTTGAAGAGTTGATCTGAATGAGATAGGATGAGCTCTTGGAGCTTTGAGTCGTCTGTTTCCCTCTATCGTTATTCAGTCTTTTGTATTCGAGATGGATGTATTGAGTATTTTAGACTTATGAGTTGCATTTCCTACTATCAAACTTAGATATTATTGTACTGATATTACCAGGTCATGGGATTAGTTTCCACATTTTGGATCGTCTTCATTTAGTGGAACACCGTTGATTATAAGTGTATTCGTGTATTTAGGCCCGATTGGGTATTTCTACTGTAGTATCTTATTGCCTTAGCTTTGGGTTACGGTGTTGGCATATATACTATTAGGTTTTATTAGGTGCCATCATTACTCGTGATTTAGGTCGTGACAATGCTTTTACTACATGCGGTCCACATGTGCCACATATGGTCCATATGTTAACCTAGGTAAGTGACGGAAGTCTTTTTTAAACTGTTCTTCAATTCCAGCACATGCTTTGGTCACAAACACCCATACTGATCATATAACTATCCAAAAACCCTTTTTTCATCATTTTTTTAAACTTAGCATCCAAAACCTAGTTTTCTGGAAAACATACCAAAAAATGCATCATATCTAACAGAACAACCTCATAAATTTGCATATTCTCCTTATTTTAAGCATCAAAAGTGCTATATTGATATAGCACATTAACAACCATCACTACTTGAATAATAACAAGATGAAACCCTCGGAGGCTGACCTCTACTCTGGCAAACATGATTACTATTACTAGGCTGGCCTTCATTCCTAATCTGATGCACATCATGAATGGGCCAACTAAACTGACCCTGACGCTGATAAGGCTAACAAAGAGGGTACCAACCTTAAGAACTACTGCCTCTAAATCGTGATCCACTATGACTCACTAAAACTACCCTAATATAGTGGCCTCTTATAACTGACCCCTTGGGACTTTCGATGCATCTCCTTCATAACCTATGCATGATCAAAAACCTCAACAAACTCTATGTAGCCATATGGAGAGGAAGTCTCAATCCCTGAAAAACGTCCAACCCGCTCCTACTAGATCGGCAAAATAGATGTAGTATGCCTAGCCATCTTATAAAACTAAGAAACATACTCCACAATAGTCATAAACCCTGCTCCAATCTCTATAACTAATCCCTTAAATGATTTCTAAGACTACGAGGCATATACTTCTCCACGAAGACCTAGGAAAACTATGTCCATGTTAAATGGGGAGATCCAGCTAGACTAGAATCAAGCTAACCTCTCGACTGTCAAGTTTCCAAATAAAACTAGAATGTAGTGAAATCCACACCACGAGCCTCAAATATGCCCAATTTACAAAGCCTATTCTCACAAACAATTAAGAACTCATAATCATCCTCGGCTAATGTGCCAGAAAACCTAGGCGGAGTCAACTGTGAAAATCAACCCAACATCTTCTGCTGCCAATAGACATAGCAAGTAGGAAAACCACCTACTGAGCAACCATAGATATAGGAGAGAACTCAATATTGAGAACCGAAGCCACAAGTTTATCCTGTCTCAGTACCACTATGATATTAAAACTATGTACCATCATACGATGAACTACTAACCAATTCCAAGAGATAAACAAAATGCATCCCTGAGCAATAAATAAGAAATAAACCTTGGTGGATCCTGGGTTGTTCCCTTGCCATCATTGGTTGGTGTGGAAGTACCTCTTTCTTGGTAGCAGGAATAGGGTTTGATAAAGGCCCCTATTTTTGTCCCTGGTTGGGGATGCATCTCTATGTTGTCCTTGGCCTCTAGGTCATCCAAGAACATCGACAGGTTCCATAGTCCTGGACATAGAGTCCTCATCTCGTGTAACAGTAGCATATGTCCTTACCATTTAAATGTGAAACCAAAGAAATCATTAGAAAACAACTTAGACTCTTAGCATAAAATGAGAGAAAGAAGTGAAGATCTCCTAAGAATATCCTATAGCCTCCCAAAGATAAAAAATCGACGTTATTATTCTAATCTATGAGACACTACCAAACACTTTCTCTTGTAAAAATGATACTGGTGAACCTTGAACCCTAATACTAATTGTCATGACCTGATTTCTGATTCATGATGGGACCTACTTTATTCCACCAGTAGGTAAGCCAAACCGTAGCTCGGAGCTATATGAAATAGGAAACTTGGTGGTAAAATGGAAAAAATGACAAAAATTTGCAACTAAAGACTTAAAATAATAAATCAAGTAAATAATGACAATAGTAATAATATGAAGGATAAATAAATCAAAACAACATCCCACGATTGAATAGTGATGGTACAAAAGCCACTAATAGAAGGAATATAAGTACTATAATAGTCAAAATACATCAGTCTTGAATAACAAAAGATTTGGAAAAAGTAGAAAAGTATAAAAGGTTAACTCCAACTTTTAAAGTTTACTCTATCTCAAAATTCTAGTCAACTCGATCACAGAATCATTAGTGGAAACTAATACTCAGATCAACACACAAATTTATAGAAGTGTATGAGTACCAAAGCCATAGGTACCCATTAAGCATCATCTGTTGGCTAACCTAAATCATAATAAAAGATTAATAATGCTAGATAAATATGCTACGTCAAGTAAAAAGAAAATCTTGGAATGAGACTCTAGATATTGTAAGTAATAATAAATCAAAAAAGATAATAACATAGAAGAATACATAACTTCAACTACAAAATTGGCCCAATAAGCCAGTAAGTGCAGAAAAGTAAATAACCCAATGGGGCCTCCCATAACTCGAAGAGAGCAATAAAAAAAAGTAACAGAAGATATACTAAATAACCACCTTAAGATATAATAACAATGGACCCTTTAATACCATAAATCTACCATGAATAACCTCTTGACGTTGGACTCGAACCAAAGCTCATACCATGAACAATGTCTAAATTAAACTAGTCATAAGATCATTAATCGTCATCCTTGAATCGAAACAAGTATCTACTCATAAATACAAATATAGAATAAGTATCATGGACATAGCCTCTTCAATCTAAAAAATGTGCATTTATAACATATAATACACCTAATTCTATAAGGAGCTAACTTTAATATTTGCCTGAGATGGGTCGAGGTGGCCCACTTCCGATCCTCAATTTGTTCTAAGGCAATTTCTACCCTGCATAATGCTAAGGGATCTACTTTCTCTACTATATATTAACTGAGCCACATTTAAGTTCTAAGATGTCAATTTTACCCTAAGAATAAATAACTAAGTCAACCATGCCTAGTCTACGACTCCTAAATTGACTAAGATATCTAAATTATGCTAAATATACTTTGAAGACCTAATTTCAATCACATTTGTAACATCTTACCACAATTCTACAACAAATTAGCCCAATCTTAGAAGAAGGTAAACCTATCTTACCTGGATGCCTTAGAAAGCCTGAAGAAATCTGCTAACTTGATAAAAGTCCTTTTTGAGAAGCTTCCAAAAGATGTCATACTATTAAAATGACAATATACTAATCAATATGAGGAAAATGGTACCCATATTGCATTTTTGTACTTTGTATCTAAAATTTAGTAAGAATCCCGTGCGAGACTTGCCTGTAGAATTGCACTTTCAAAATTATAAGTAAGTAGTACTACGCTTAAGTATTATTTACCCTCAATATCGGGTAAATTTTAAGAACATATAGTTCTAAAATCAACCCACCAATCAACTAGGTATTTCAAGAATTAATTGTGAATTTTACCATGGAATTAATGAGAATTTACCAAAAATTCAGAGAAGAAGCAAGTGCACATATTTAATTTATTCGAAGCTATTAGAGCGGGATCCACTTTTTGGAGAATATGAGTCAAAGCAATAACAAGAATGTTTCTAGTAAAACATCTTTCAAAATCCCTGGAGAGATGGTTCACTAATAGACCGAGGGATAAGTTATTCGACTCATTCACATCCAGATCATGAATGCTTGGAATCCATACTATGCAAGGAGACATTGTTTTAGCTAATTTGAATTGAAGGGTGATATAAACTGGTCTATTTTCGGCATCATATCCACAGTTAACCCATTCATCTAGTTTATACTAACAAGCAAGCTTTGGCGACCGCTCGACCTGAGCCCGCTAGGGCGAAAGTGCCCTTACTTTTCTTGCTGGACTCTACCTATCTTAGTGTTATTCAGAGGTAGGGGGACTTGTACTTTGCTAAACATCAGAGGGATGGTAAGTAGATTGTTCAATAGCTTACCCATAAAGATAGATTTTCTTCTGGTTGGCCTTCTTTTGTTATCCCCTTCTTCTTTATTGTCAATCTTTTACTTCGCTTAGGTCCACTATTCCTGTTCTGGTTGTTTCAAAGGTACGAACAGAGGCTATCTCATATATCTTCTATTGATGGATCAAATCATTCTAAAAAAGCGATATACTTACCACAAGCTTTTCTTTTTGCCTACTCCTGGAAAAGAGCTGATTCAATATACAAGTCGAGCAAAAAGGAATAGTTACTTCAACTGGATAAGTACAAGCTTACTGCTAGCCTACCGGCTAGAGCTCACCCAGCTGAAGAAAGGGGGTGAGAGTTAGGCAAGAGGTAGCTTGCTTCCAAGCTGGCCCGGCTGGGAGGAATCAAGAGAGCTTTGCCGGTGCTGACTTGGATAGCCTCATAGTCTATTAGGGGGCAAAAAAGAGATGGGTATGGTATAGAGCTATGGTCCACCTTGTACCAAAAAACACCCCCCACACCAGTCATAATAAGAGTAAAGTAATGGCCAACATAACCTCGTTCGCATGATACTACATCCGTTAAGACTTTATTTAAGTACGACATATTTGTATATTTTGCATTTTGCTTCATTTTTTATGGTTTTTCCTTTGATCTGCCACCAAGGGCATAGAAGAGAGTAGAGGAAGATCCCAAGACACATTATAGCTAATAGCATCAGAAGACTTTTTTCGTGGCTTCCTTACTTTTACTTAAAGTACATCTTTTTATAAAAGAAGATCTCTCTTCTTCTTCTTCTTTCTCAAGAGAAATGCATCAACAAAATTAAGCTTAGGGAACAACCCAAAATTGTCTATTGATGTTTAACCCATGTTTATACATGTTATAGGGTTTTCCACATATGAACTTGTGTGATAATGGGAGAAAATTGGACTACTTGATCAATTTAATAGCACTCAAATGCATTAAAGTAGGAAATGGGTTGTTTTAGTGGTCAGCACTTTACCAGCCACCACTAAAGCTCCTAGGTTCTACTAAAGCGGTACCCGTTCTTATCTAGCATGACCCTTAATAAAAAAATCCATCGATAAAGCATCTTGTGTTTTACAGGCAAACTTACCCCTAAAGAAGCTCGTTTGGGCAGGTTAGGCTGCTAAAGTGCCAAGCTGGCTACTAAAGTTGCCGCCGCTAAAGGACACAAAGGTACTCTTTAGTGGATTCACCAAGTGAGTGCACCATCTAAAGACTTACAATTTTTTTATGTCTCCACCAACCCCTTGGGATTCCTACAGAATATCATATATGGAAACTATCTATGCTACCCTATCAAATTTCAATGTTTTAGACTAAATGGCACATTCAAAATTTCCATCAAATATATTTTTCATAAAAAGTGGGTCCCATACCCAAGTTCTATTTTTCAAAGTATCATCCTATAGCCTATAATGAGCTTGAAGACTTGGGACCCGAACCAAATGTCCACCCAGCCTAAAATCAATAGTCTGCATCTTTTGGAACTAAAAAATTTGCATACGAGGTTGTTTGGCTATATTTTTCACTAAGTAGCTGAATCTAACCAATGAAAACTTCATAATAAGGAATTGGCTCTAAAAACTAATGAACTACTTGATAATTGAACTTTCAGCTCCAACAAATCATAAACGACTAGGGGTAGCTATAGGTAATCTCCAAATTACAAAAAATACATGGAAATACATAAAATAACTTCGAGGGTCATTATATCTACTCTAATTTTTATATAGGATAATAATATATGGTATAGTGATTAGGCCCTGTGTACAGTTGAAATAGGCTAGTTCATCCTTATTCCCTCTCCAGTCTTATTAAGTTAGGTTCCTGGATATTTTAGTTGTAGTTTAAATACCTGCTAGCATGTTATCAATATTTGCATAATCTTTGGACACTTACCAGTGTAGCCTACTGAGTACTATGTGTTGGTACTCATGCTACACTTATATAGCTTGTAAATCGTAGTATGACTTCTTATTATTTTTGTGTGCATCGTGTAGATCAGCTTGGTTTGAACATTTAGGTTGAGCTCCTTGCGTTTGATGTATAACTACTCTCTCTCTTATGTACTAGACTAATCTCTATATGTTATTCTTAGATGTATTGTACTTGTATAATGATATTACTAGAATGGCTTGCTGACTCGATAAATCCAATCTCAAACTCAGAAGCTGATACAAAACCTTAATAAACACCAATAGACCCAACTCTAGTTTAAGAACTACTTGATGATTCAAATGCCATCCATGGATGAGAATGATCTATAATATGACTCAAATCTCTAATGTTGAACCTCGAAGGGCTAAAGTATTCATGATCTCAACTGGAGCCCAAACTGGCCACGAATCTTTGGCTAATGCTAAAGATCTTTGATATCCCTATATGACTCTCTAGTTGAACATTGTACAAAAACTCTAGAAGTGCATACTAAGGTCTCATCTGCATCTGTCGACAATGTCTGATTGTCCTTTAGGGCAGAATAGAGTCAAAGAATGTATTCGAGGTTCATAGAAATGTGGACACATGATAAGTAGCCAAAAAGTGAATATCCTAAAAATGTCACTATATCCTCCCGATTAAGGTTTTGAACATCTCCGCACCAATCTGTAAGACACTACTAATACTTAGATGTTGTAATAACATATCGGTGAAACCTAGCCTCTGATATAAATTTGTCAAGACCCAATTTCTTAGGTATAATGGTTTCTAATATAATCCACCTTTCGGCATGCCAAACCCACAGACTAGAATGGCTAGTAATGAACTACCAAATAAAATAAGGAAAAAATGTGAAAAGAATAAAACACAAGTTCAAATTCATAAATAAATCCCAAAACCTGGAGGGATCAGTACATGAGCCTCTATTATAACAAAAGTGAAAAAATAATGGAATTACACTAATACAAATTATCTCTAAATAAAATATAGAGACTTGTTTAATACATAAAAGAGATATAAGTAATACATTGAATGTTAGGAGCTCACTCTAAGTCTCTGTATCTTGGCTGCTCCGCACAACGTATACATCAATGGTGATAACCTATATTGTGATCTGTAGGCTGCAGAAGTACAGTATGAGTACCAAATTAATGGTACTTAGTAGCCAACTGCAACCAAATATCCAAATATAAAGTAGATATATATATATGTATAACATATTAAGAAAATTAAAACTACACACAAATGTCCAACTTACATATAATGCAACCAATAAGGTAATAAGGGTAAACTACCCTATTAATGTCAAAGATACTAACATATTAAGATAAAGGAAGTAACAAGGATGAACCATCTTATTCCATTCATATTCATTAATCTCTATACTATACCGTATATCACCAACCAATATACAAAGTACATGTGGAAGGAAGATACATATAAATATAAAAGGCCAAGGAATAATTAAACAATATGAACAATTAAAGGATGGGATATATGATATTTCCATAGCTATATATGGCTAGGTGTGTATATATATACAATAGATATGAAGTCAACTCAAGTCATAACTAATAACACTTAACTTACACGTCAATTTAAGTGCGAGGAGGTCATTGTCAATTTAATAACCAAATAAGATTCGAGGTCAAATAAGCAAGGAAAAATATGAGTTTCCAATAAGCAAGTTTGAAATTAAAGTACTTACCAAATTCAAATTTACGATACCAAGATTTAGAGGTTTTAAACATTTTCAAATATACAATTAATTGTGGGCTCTAAATGACTAATTCAAGACTAAGAATAATTAGAGTATAATCCATTAGGCACTAATCATGGGATTATGCTTTCCTAGTAGCAATTTATGCATGGAAACATGATGATTCAGTTCAAATTATATTTTTTGATAATATTGTAGGATAGGTTGAAAGTCCTTGAGGCTAGTTTGTCAACAAAGTCTCAAAGTTGTCACTCATTGTCCCTTTTGAGTACTTAACGAGTGTGTCAATTAGATCCACCAAATACCTCAATTAGGTATCCCTATTTCTAGGAAGATGCCTAAAATATAGCTTACTCTATATTCACCCTTATTTATAAGATAGAAAAAAATAGTAATCTACATCCATTATTGTCCACTATTGCTTTGTCCCCTACAAGCCTTTTTAAAAGATGTCATGGGTTCCAAAATTTCACCCTAACCCCTTTTTCAAGGATGGTTTGAGATTGCTAGAGTTTGGGATTTTCACCCTCAAACCCATTTCGAGTAATTGGGGATTCCACCCACACAACCCAACTAATTTTACCATGCAATAGTAGAAACTCTCATGAATATACACAAATACGTCACAACCCATACACAATTGCATGTTATTCTACCATAATCCAAAGAGGAAGAACTAGCAGATCATAAATTTAGTAAAAAAAAAATACCAAAATCTCCATCAATTTGATTCATGAAAAACAAATATAATGCAATCCACACTTGAAATTCTAATGAATCCTCAATGGGATTTGTCAATTCATCACTTTGGAGTTTCTCTAATTAATTCTAGCCTCAAATTAGTATAAATTTAATCTCCAAGTGATAAAGTCTAAACGAAGGATATAATAATGTGTAATTTAAAAGATGTGATGAAAAATGAACTAAAAATCCCTATTTATGCCCAAATTCCACATTTACAAAATATTACAAAAATGCCCTTCAAACTTTTCTGCTCTATCAAGATCACTATCCCGACTGCGATTGCGATACCGCTATTGCAATAGTCATATCATGATTTCCCTTTGAATGTCTTATTGACTGACCGCAGTCACAACCCTCTATTCATAATCGCGGTAAGTGAAGGTCGACTCTCGGGCCTATAATTTTATCCTTTGTTCTTTTTTCTCACATTTCTTCTCTTTCACCTTCTCCTTGCTTATTTTATCAAGTTTCCTTGCTTATTATCTCATAGCAATTTTTACCTACACAAATGAGCATTAAGTAAGAAAGTACCAACAAATCAATGAAAAACATTATAATTTAGGGTTAAAAAATGCTAGTAAGTTGTCAAACTGACGACTTATTAACACCCCCAAACTTAAACTATTGCTTATCCTCAAGAAACCAAGAATAATTTAAAAAGATAGGGTATTTAACTCAAATCCACTGAAAAGAAAACTCTACTAGAGGAATAAGCTAACAAACCTCTTCAAAGACTTTTCAAACATGTCAGGGCAAAAAGTAAACAAAATGGTTTAAATTATGCTTTAAGTGCATTAATGGTGGTTTTCGATAATTTGATTGCATGCAAATGGTTTAATGGTTATTGGAATTTTTTTCAGTTATATTATGCCCCCAATGTATTTGATAAAATACCTATAATAATGATTTTATTTCATTGAGTACTTTTAATTGAACTCTTGTTTGTTTTAAAACTTGATAAAGGAATTGTGCATGGATTAAATGGCTGGGAAAGGTAAATGGATAAATGGTTATGCTTGTGGGTTACATGTAATCACCCAATTTGTTTAATATGGTAAATTAAAGGGCACTTGGAATTCCCCTTAAACCTATACATGGTTGTCTATGGATAGTACTTACAAGTATAGCCGGTATGACAGTACCACCACTAAATTGACTTGGTTAATAAAGGGTAAATGGGTTGGTTGGTTTCTTGTTAATGGTTTTAATAGGGAAATAATAGTTGGATATGTATCAAAGCCATGGAAGGTGGAGGACCAAGGGGGACCAAAATTCGAAACTCATATTTTCCAATGTGAGGTTGATCTTAGTGACCGTGTCCATGATGTCACAGTATATTTTGGGAGATGTACTTGTAATCCCAGATTTGTCTTCCCTGGTCATGCAGCTTCATGTACTAGGGCCCTTTTAGTAGGTGAAGTTGAACCCATATTGCTCGTAGGTGGTTTAGGATAGCAAAGTTATACAACCTAGACAAATGTTTTAATGGTATGCTAAACTTGATCCCCTTTACCGGCATGGTTACATATATATATGTATGGATTGTATTCATATAGATGGTTTTGCATGGCTTTATAAATGGCATAATTTTATCCTTAACTTGAGATCATGATAACATTCACTTGCTAACCTATATACTAGCTACTGTATACCCACGCTATACAGAAATTGACCATTCCACTCATCTTACATAGTGATTGACTCAAGGATCAATATTTAGACTAAAGCGTTGAGCTTTTTTCCTTTTGAAAGGCTTTATTTTATGTTATGGATATTTCTAGACAATTTAAATTTATTTTAAATATTGGTTTTGGCCATGGTTGGGGGCATGTCCCAACTGGATTTTATTACTCTTTTGGTTCAAGGCTTTGTGGTATTGTCATAGGCTGGAATGGGTGGGATTGGTATGGGTGTTATCCTTGGCATTTGCATTAGTACTGTGGCTTGCACCTTTGGACAATATTTCTGGTTGTTCTTTCATATTTTATTTTGGGATTAATTATATTATGCTTTGGAATTTATTCAGTTATGCCCTGGTTTATGGCCTTTTATGTGTTTTGGTATAATTGGGTGGTTGATGGTATGGTTGGACTTAGTTGGGTTGGGAACGATTGGGATCCTATCCTAGAGTTTTCATGTGAGATTTTACACTATATTGTAATATGATCAAACTTCAGCCAACTCAGGGCAGAAAATTAAAGAGTGGGTTGTGTAACAAGGGTAGTCTCCGAACCTGATCAAACTTGGGATGCCTATTACGATAAGGCCCCCAGGCGGATCTTGTCAAGTTGGTATCGGAGCCTAGTTTCATGGTTAATTAAGAGTCCACAAAGTCGTGTCGAGTTTATACTTCTTAGTGGTATGTAGCGCGCCATACTCATAAGAGAGAGACTACAAGACATTTAGGAATGTTTTACTTTATTTGTATTAAATTTTCAAGCATGGAGTCTCATTCCTAGAGTCTTTTCTAATCCCTAGTTATTTGTATTTCAAATTATATATCATAGATTTAGAACACATAGAAATTCTTCTATCCCATCTGAGGGTAATGTTGAAGGGATGCATTCTACTTCTAGGGTTCATCTTTGATGTCATGATCCTATCCCTGATTGTTTTAGAGTTTTACCGATTACTACTAGTCCTCCCCAAAGAGGGGTGACTAATGCAGAACTTTATCAGTTTATTGTTGTTATTGCTCAGATAGTTGTTACTCAGGCAGAGTAGGGTGTGACTGGTGCATAGTTAGTTGAGGCCTCAAGGGTTGGCTAATTTATGAAGATGGTTCCTCCTACTTTTTATAGAGTGGCGGTGGAGGCAGATCCACAAGGCTTCTTTGATGAAATAGAAAAGAGATTTTAAGAGATACAGGCTACCAATATGGAAGGGGTAAACTTTATAGCTTATCATCTCAAAGATGTGGCATATCTGTGATATGAAGAATGGGATAGGAATAGGGGTGATGTGGAAGAATTAGTAATATGGGATACTTTTTCTAAAGCCTTCTTAGATATGTTCTTTCCTAAAGAGTTGAGGGAAGAAAAGAGGATGGATTTTGTTAACCTCAAGAAGGGGAGGATGTCTGTGAAGAAATATAACTTTAAGTTTCACCAATTGTCAAGGTATGCTCCTGATTTAGTGGCTAAAATATGGGGAAGAATAAGGAAGTTCTCTTTTGGTTTAAACTAGAATTTGATTTTAGAGAGCAAGATTGCTTTGCTGATTAAAGATATAAACATATTTGGTTAATTATTCATGTACAGTAGGTAGATGATGAGAAAAGAAAATAGGCAGAGTTTGGATATAGACAGGGTAAGAGGAGTAGGTTTTCTAACTAGCGAGGTACTCAATCTCAAGGGGTCGAGATAGTGGAAAATGGTAGAAAAATAGTGAGGGAGTTTTGGTACCTTCTTTTCTGCTAGTGCTCCTTAATAATTGGTCAACAGGCATCATAAAGGTTGTGATAATTTTTGAGCATAGGGTGCCTAATATAAGGCAAGCAGAGGTCAGTCAGTTTCTTCATGCCCTCATTGTCAATTTTGTGGTCGACCTCATTGGGGTTATTGCGATGAAGGGAGGGACAAATGCTTCAAGGGTAACCAAGAAGGCTATCGGCTTAGGGATTGTACAGTTAATAAGGTTTCTATGAGGACGAATATGATTCTTGTGAATTTATTTTCTACTCCTACACCTAGTGGTATTGCATTTAATTCTGTTACTGCTCTTGCTTTTAATGTTTATCAAAACTTGTTTTATGCTTTGACGTCCCGACAGGAATCTGAGATATCACCTAATGTTGTTGCTAATACATTAAAACTTTTCTCTCATGACATATATTATTTTCTTGATTCAAGGTCCACTAACAACTATATGACACCTTATGCGGCTATATATTTTGGTTTCGATCCTGAAGTTATTTCAGACTTTTTTTTTATTTCTACCTCTGTAGGTGACTAGGTAATTACTAAGAGAGTCTCTAGGTGTTTTTGGTATTCGTTAGTGGTAAACAGACCATAGTGGATCTGTTTTAGTTGGGTATGGTGGATTTTAATGTCTTTCTATGGATAGATTGGTTTTACTCTTGTTATGAATCCTTGGATTGTAAGACTTGTGGAGTTATCTTAGGTTCCCTGGTGAACCAGTTATAGAATGGAGAGTAGTTTTTTAGCTCCTAGTGGGAGATTTATTTCTCATCTTAGAGATTGGAGGTTAATCTATAAAGGTTGTCTTTACCACTTGGTTTAGGTTAATAATTCTAACATAGAAAGTCCTTCTTTCCAGTCAGTTCTAATAATTAATGAGTTTCTAGAGATCTTTTTGGATGATCTTCCTAGTGTTCCTTTGGATAGAGAAATCTAGTTTGGTATTGATCTAGTTTTGGACACTCGTCTAATTCATATTCCTCTATATAGAATAGCTTCGGCTGAGTTGAGGAAACTAAAGGAGCAACTTAAGTATCTTTTGGATAAGTGAATTATTCATCCTAATGTATCCCTGTATGGTTCAACATTATTTTCTATGAGCGAAAAAGATGGTACATTTTGTATGTGAATTGACTATAGGCAGTTGAACAAGGTAACTGTTATGAATAAGTATCCTCGTCCAAGGATAAATGATTTGTTCAACCAGTTGTAAGGTGGCAAGGTCTTTTCTAAGATAGATTTTTGTTTTGGGTACCATCAGCTAAAGAATAGGGAGGTGGATATCACTAAGATGAAATTTTATACTCGGTATGGGCACTTTGTGTTTTTGTTAATGTTATTTGGGTTGACTAATGCTCCGACGGCATTTATGGATCTAATGAACAAGATTTTTCATCAGTATTTGGATCTCTTCATTATTGTATTTATTGATGACATTTTGGTTTATTTAAAGAGTGAGATAGATCATGCTAATCACCTTTTTGTGTTGTTGTAGACCCTAAAGGAACAACAGTTATATACTAAGTTCTCTAAATTAGAGTCTTGGTTGAATGCTGGTACTTTTTTAGGTTATATTATTTCTAGTGAAGGGGTCATAGTGGATCTGTAAAAGTTTATTGTGTTGAAGAGGAGGCCAATACCTTATACTCCATTAGACATATAGAGCTTTTTATGCTTAGACGGCCATTATTGGTTGTTTGTGGAAATCTTTTCGTCGATATCTACTCCATTGACTAAGCTGACTCAAAAGAAGGTTAAGTATTCTTAGTTAGTTACTTGTGAGTGGAGTTTTGAGAAGTTGAAGGATAAGTTAATTTCAGCTCCAATTCAACTTTGCCAGAAGCAATGATGGGTTTGTGGTTTATTATGATGCATCTCGGGTAGGTCTTGATTGTGCGTTGATGCAACATGGTAAGGTGATTGCCTATGCTTCCAGGCAGTTGAAAGTTTATAAGAAGAATTATCCTACTCATGATTTAGACTGTCTTTGCTTTGAAAATATGGTGGCATTATTTGTATGGTGTTTATGTAGATATTTTTTATCACAAGAGTCTACAATATGTGTTCACTCAGAAGGAGCTTATTCTTAGGTAGAAAAGGTTGCTTGAGCTTCTCATGGACTATGATATAAGTCTTCACTACCACCCAGGTAAAGCTAATATGGTTGCTGATGCTCTTAGCTGGTTATCCATGGGAGTTTAGCTTATATAGAGAAAGGAAAATAAGAATTGGGAAAGGATATTCACCACTTGGCTAATCTTGGAGGTTGCCTTTTAGACTCTAAGGATGGTGGTATGGGGGCGTAAGAAGTGGTTTGATCTTATTTTGTTAGAGATCTTAAGATAGAGCAAGTGGTAGATCCTATATGTATAAAATCAAGAGTGACATTGGTAGGAAAAAAGTAATGGTGGTTGTGAGCAGTGGTGATGGTACTTTATGGTACCAATAGAGGCTATGTTTTCCTGATGTCAATGGGTTGTGACAAAGGATTTTAACTGAGGCACATAAATCGTGCTATGTTGTTCATCCTGGATTGACTATAATATATCATGATCTCAAGGATATCTATTGGTGGAATTGCTTAAAGGAGATATGGTTGATTTTATGGCCAATTATATGGTGTGTCAACAGGTTAAGGTTGAGCAGATGAGTCTAAGTGGGTTGTATAAAGAAATTGATTTGCCCAAATAGAGATGGGAAGTGATCAATATGGAATTTAATACCGGTTTTCCTTGTTCTCGAAATTAATATGAATCAATTTGGGTTATTGTGGATAGTATGACTAAGTTTGTGCACTTTTAACTAGTGCAAATTACCTTCTCGGTGGAGGATTATGTGATTTTGTATCTTCTGGAGATTGTAAAGCTGCATGGGATGCCTATTTCAATTATTTTTAATCATGGCACGCATTTTACATCTCTCTTCTAGCAATCATTTCAAGGAGAGTTGGGGACTAATATGAGTCTGAGTACTGCTTTCTACCCGTAGATGGATGGGAAAATGAAGAGAACTATTTTGATAGTTTAGGATATGCTTTGGGATTTTAGGATTTATTATGGTGGAAATTAGTTTGAACATCTACCTTTGGTGGATTTTGCTTACAACAATAGTTATCATTATATTACTGGTATGGCCCCTTTTGAGTTATTCTATGGTAGGAGGCGTAGATCTCCTATTGGTTGGTTTGAGCTTGGTAATGTGGAAATGTTTGGCCCTGACTTGGTTTACCAGGCTATAAAGAAGGTGAAGGTTATTTGGTGTAGGTTTAAGGCTGCCTAAAGTTGCCAAAAGTCCTATGCAGATGTTAATCGTATAGACTTAGAATTTGAGGTTAGGGATAAGGTCTTCCTCAAGGTATCTCCCATGAAGGGAGTAAAGTGGTTTGGAAAGAACGGGAAGCTCAGTCCCCACTATGTTGGACCTTATGATATTTTGCAGAGAGTTTTTAATGTTTCTTATTAGTTGAAGTTGCCTTCTAGACTGTGCTTGGTTCATCCGGTCTTTTATGTTTCCATGTTGAGGAAGCGCATTGGTGATCCTTCTTTGGTTGTTCCTTTGGAAGGTTTCAATATCTCGGACTCTCTATCTTATTAAGAGGTCCCATTTGTGATCTTGGATAGGCAGATTCGTCGGTTACAGACAAAAGACATGGCCTTAGTTAAGGTTCTATCATGGAACCATAAGGTAGAAAAAGCTACATGGGAAGCGGAGGAGGTCATGAAGTCCAAATATCCGCATTTATTTTCTGCCCTTGGGATTTATGTAGAAGGTATGTTCCTTCAACACATCTTTATGTTCTGAGTTTTTTAAATGAAAGATTAATATGTTTGCCTTATTGTTTTCAAACTTTGTTAAAATTTTGGAATATATTTGATATTGCAATGACTTGCGCGTGTGGTTACCCCTCCCTTGTTAGTCATTCTGAGATGAATATTCCTAGTGGGGGAGACTATAACACCCTGGGTTTTGACCCTTATAAAATTTTCTAGAATTCTGGTCTCTGGACATAATACAACTTAGGGATACAAGCCATATGTTTCGGTACGGATGGTTAGGTCCAGTCATATGTTGGCTAGTGTTGGTTGGTAGGATGGATTTTTGTTACTGGAATGGATACAACTTCAGGGTACGAGTAATTTTGGTGGTAATGGATCATTTGGTTCCTTAACTCAATATTAGACTTGGTTACTTGGTTTTGATACGGGTATGAATGGCTATTAATAAGTCAGAATCCAGGGTACGAGTCCTACCCAGGACTCATAGGGTGGACAATGTCTAAATCTTCATTGGGTTTAATCTACTAGGGATACGGATGAAGGATATGCACCATATTTTTCGGATACTACTTGATTGTATAAGTCATATACTAGACAGTGTTGGATCAAAGGTTTAGGCAAGGATACGAGTGAGGGTACCAATTGTATTTAAGGGTACGACTTGTGAGGAACAGTCGTACCCTGTAATGGGGTTTTCAGTAACTTAAGTGGGGGTGTTCTAGACATTTCCACACTTATCCTAATAAGTTCCTATGACTTCTAACCTACATTGGAGGTTATTTACCCTATTATTCCATACATTAACACTTACAAACTCTTCAAAACACAATAATTCTCTCCAAAGCTTTTGGGCAGGGGAAGCTAGAGTTTGAACTAGAGGATTTTTTTGGGTCTTGTCATGGTGATTTCTTTCCACCATTATCTTTGTTTAAGGCATGTTCTCTTCCCTCATTGTGAATTTTAACTAGAAGTATAATTTTTATGAATTTTTTCAAGACTTCATTGATTGTATGATTTGGGTTTTCAAATATGATTTGGGGGTTTTGATATTAAATGGTTGGTTATGGTTTTCCATGGGTTAAATTATGCTTTATTTGCACTAATGGTAGTTTTGGATAATTGGATTGCATAGGAATGGTTTAATGATATTTGGAATCGGTTTTGGTTATATCATTCACCCAATTTGTTTTACAAATGATTATAATAATGTTTTCATCTCATTGAGTGCTTTTAATTGAACTCTTGCTTGTTTTAAATCTTTTTAAAGGAATTATGCATTGTTTAAATGGTTTGGAAAGGTAAATGGTTAAATTTTTATGCTTTTTGGGGTACATAGAATCCCATAAGTTATTTAGTATGTTAAATGGAAGGGCACTTGGAAGTCTTCTTTAACTATATATGCTTGGCACTAGATTGTGCTTGCAACTATGGTTGGTATGACGGTACCACAACTAAATGTCCTTGGTTAATAAATGGTAAATGGATTAGTTGGTTGTTTGTTAATGGTTATAATTGGGAAATAATGGAAGCACATGTAGCAAAGTCGTGGAAGATGGAGGTTGATAACGCTCAACTAGCACGTCAATTTAAGTGCAAGGCGGTCGTCGTCAATATATTTACCCAACTTTGGAGTCGGGGTCTAATCCACGAGGAGTAATGTAAGTGATGATTAAATTAATTTGAAATGATAGATACAAGTTAAATTCAAACAAATGTTACAAAAAGATAAAATGGGGGAGATAACTACCTACAATAATATTTCTTTTTGTTTATTTTAGTATAAATTCGGATTTACGAATAATTAGAGTTTTAACAATTATGCATGGATTTTCGGATTATACATTACTAAGGGAGTGACATGTGGGAGATAGTTATGATAATCAATTTAGAAAATCAAATATGGGTAGGCTTGATTATAGATTTTTATGCTAGTGTTTCAACAAAACACCAAACTTTCACCCATTAATTATTTCGAATACCTAATAGGTGTGATCAACAATTCATAACCACAACATCAATATTGGCATCCCTATTCTAGGATGATACCCATGGAATAGTCAACCTCACATTCACCCTTATGTCTAAGATAGTGAAAATTTATCAAACTGCATGCATAATTTTCTATCATTGCTTTGGTCCACACATCACTCTTTCGAGGATGAGATGGTTTCCTATAGTTCACCCAAAACCCTTCTATAGAAGATGGCCTTGGACTTTCTAGAGCTTGTAGCATTCACTCATCAAACCCTTGTAGATATTTGGAGCTTTCACCCATCAAATCCTAACAAAACTAGCTTAGCAACAGTTCAACCCATAAACATGAACTGCTAAATAGATGCTAGCAATAAAAACCCACACACACTTTAAACCCTATTCACATATAACCCCAGGAGGGATATTGAGCTACACATAAGATAATTATGCATAGATATACCCATAATCTCCATTGAGATGAATTGTTGAAGATTTAAGTGAATGTTACTTCAAACTTTGCTATCTCACAATATCTTTAACGGAAGTGAGGAAATCATCCACTTAGAAAGTCTCCAATATATTCTTCACCAAAAATCTATACAATATTTTTTTCTCCCAAAAACGGACGCTACAAAGTCTAGAGCTAAAACCTTGAAAATTGGGGAAGAAAGAATGTGATATAATGAATGATACATAAAACTAGGGTTTGAATGTTTTTGTTCAAATTGGGTTCAGCACGTGCAATTATAGTTTTTCCCTTGGGCTGAACATTTCCACCAAGCCACGATCGCGTAATACTGGTTGCGATTGCGACTGTACCACCGCGATTTACTTGTACGGTCACGGTTGAATGTGGCTCTTTCACCTCAGGCCATCAGTTGCACTTTTTCTGGTCCTTTTGATCATTTCAAGATCCACACCATATCTCTTTGACTTTTGAACTCTTATACCTGCAAAGAGTGGATATTAATGCATTTAATCACAATCATGACTCATTTACTCAATTAAAAAAGGTAATGTTCACTAGTAATGAGTACGAATGAGTGGTAAAATCACCACTCATAAACACACCCAACTTAAAGAATTTACTTGTCCTCAAGCAACACTACCTATTACCATGAGACAAAATTATTTATGCCCAAATTTTATGCCTTAAAGGCCATTCCGACTTCAACTTAAATCGCAACCTCAAGTATCCCATCACACATATACTAGGCTAATTTCTCAACACCCCTCAATATAAAATGCAATATTCAAGGCTGCATAAGACTTTAAGGAGAAATCAAACAAAAAAACCCAATACTTAAGAAATGGCTCACCTTTGATTAAAACTAAACCATACTCCATTTGACTCATTGTTTGGGAGGTGATGAAATTCACTCACCTCAACTTGTTTACATGCTGTCCTCACAAGAAAGAGAATTTCCACATGCTAAACTACCGAATATGAAACAAGTAATTTTAAGTGTGAGAACTCTCCACTCACAAAAGATATCTCAATGCACCGAGTGTCATGCCATAGGCTTGACCCTATTTTCAATAACCACTACAAAGAAAATAAATCGTCAGATATCTCAAAAGATTTTATAAGATTTTAACGAAGGTTTATATTAGGGTAGGTTATCATTTACAAACAACATGTCTAGACCCTACCTTGAAATCTACATTATGCTTTACAACCCTTCTCTTTATACTAAGGACCACTCTTATTTATTCCTTTTCTTTTTTTTAAAGCCTATATTTTGTTTCCTTTGTTCACCACTATTCTTTTACTTCCTCTTCCATGCACATTTGTGAAATTCACTCTTTTATGGAATCCTTTCTTTTTCTAAACATTGATTTTCAACACTTAGGCACATTTGACATTTCACTATTACTTTGTGGCTCCAAACTTACTTCCATTGATCTTTACCACCCCAACTTAGGATTTTAGCCTCAAATTACATTTTTGAGTTCAAGGAGGGTATGGTTCAAATAACTAGGGATTTCTATTATGTATGGGCAGGCTTTTTAGGCTAGAGTGGGTTCAAAAATTACAAAGAGATCCTAAGATCATTTCTCCAACCAAGTACAATCAAAATTAGTTTTGAAAGACTAATGGAGTGATTTATATATAACTCAAGTGTACAAGAGATGAATATCAAGTATCTCAACACACACGGCAGGCAAAAGTTTTCAAAGGGAGCTCAAATGTCCCTCTTGTGAGGGACTCAATTGGAGTATTTATCTCTATTAATAGTTAAAATTTTGTGGAACCACAATAAGAGAAAAGGATTTGTTACAACGTTGCTCACATCCATGCCTTTGATTATTATAAAATTTGGGACGGAGGGGGTTTCTTGATTTGCTATAGCACCACACACAAACTTCTAAACTAAGGCTATTGCAAAAGCCTTAGTCTCACATCTTGGCTCAAAATGGGAAAGCTAATTATATGGCTACTAAGAACTCACCAATGCTGTCTAAAGTGATCCTAATTTTACAAAACAAAACCCTTGCATCTTTGACATTTATGCTAACAGTACTTAGAACTCCCATACACCAATGCCTCAACAACTCACACTTAAAATACTTGTCATGCATCACTAATATCCACAATGAAAAATAAAGTACTAAGAGAAACTAAAAACTTAAGAGAAAAACGTGGTAATCCATAAAACATGGGCACCATTCGGGTATCCCAAAAATGTAGCATCCAAAACACAACTTGAAAAATAGTTTCCAAAACAACATCAAAAGAAATATCTGGAAACATAATACCAAACAATATAAAATCTGGGGCTACCATACCCCCAACTTAAATGAATGTAGTGTCCGCACTATATCTGTAAGAATGTAAGAGTAAAAGGGGATCCTTGTATCTGCATTATGAGCTAACCTCCCCTGCTGACTCAGAACGACTGTTGCTCGTATAATCACCTGATCATTCTGCAGGTTGCTCATCCTCACTATCTACTCGGTGAAGATAGTGGTTGGTTCAGCTTGAGTACCTTAAAGATGCCTGTCATCCCCTTCCACATATTTTTGAAGAATTTGTCTCTTTTCTTCTCCCTCTTCACCATCTTCTCATATGACTCCTTGAGGTCCCTATGAGAGGCAACTTGATCTTTATAGGCTTTTTCTAGGCTTGCTACTATTACAATCTGCTTCTTCTTCTTTGATATGTATTCATCATAATCTTACTATGCTACATATGAATGACGGGTAGTGGACGACTCTCCTGGTCCATGAGGCACTCTGGACAACAGCTCCCTAATACCTTGCATCTCAATAGATATATCATCGAAGGCGGTATCTGATGAGGGTCTATAAGATTTTATGTCTTCTTAGAATGATTTACATGAATCCATCTTCCTCTTCTTGCTTTGTTATGTAGACCTTTTTTCTCTAAATATGATTAGGTAAATGAAGGAGCCAAGACACACCCACGTGCATGTACAATACTCTTTCACTCCTACCTTTTACATAGCTCTATTAGAAGAGAAGAAAAGAGAAGATGATTACCTCCATGGGTATGGAAGTACTGCCACTCTTAAACCACAAGCTCTCCTACATTCATAGAGATGCTAGATAGAACACACACCACCATCCAAGCCCAGGCATTTGTGACAATGATCATATGAGTTCACGGGAAAACCCTTCTACAGATGATGTTTAGCCACAACCTTGCTTTATCCTTGAACTCACTCATTGGAATATCTCTTTTAGTGGTGGACCAGGGGAATACTTTTCCTTGCTCTAGGATATCAGCCATACAGGATCCTAGCTCACATATCTTAGCACGAAACTGCCCCATGTCAATATTTTGGAGCCCATACTCTGCATTAACCTGCTCGGCCCTAAAGTTTACCTTTTTACCCCAAATTGTCATCACTGGTTTTACGAGTGAAACTATATTGAGGTTTGCAAAAAACTCATGAACCCACTACTTATTAGCATAGTAATTTTGAGAGGAAAACACATTGACTGGATAGCAGTGAGCCTGGAGTGAAATTATGGGAGCTTTTCCTTTACCTTGTCCTAGTTTATACACCTTTTAGGGTGTAGCTTTATTCATGGAAATCATCATAGTAGGAGTGCTGGAATTCGGCGGCCATAAATCGTGTGTCATCTACGTCCCCAATTGTTGAGTCCTAGAACATGTAAATAGTATAGCTTATGCCAAGATTAGCATCACTACAATAAACACATGCCAAAGAAAATCTATAAGCTTGTTTGGTATCATCATAGAAGGTTTCAGGGGTAGTTAACGTGTGGTAGATAGTTTTATGCCTACCAGAACCCACCCTCAGGTATGGAAATAATGGATCATTGGCTACAACCACAGTGATACAATCATGATTATTAGGTCTGCCACTACGGTACGCAAGGCCTTGTCTGGCAGTTTCTGTCCAGTATTTGAAATTTAATTTTAGCCCTAATTCTATAGTTACACTAGGCATGACAACAATAGAAACAATGAAGTTGAGCCTAGAGTGCAAGTTCATAGCCACTAATGTAAAAGAATTAAACATATATTCTGTAGGGGCAGTCGATCAAACACATGAAATACATTTCAATCTTAATGGGTTATGGTCCTATTTTGGGTACTCCCGACTTTCGCAATCGTGTGCTTACTAACTTATAACATTTAACCACAACTCTAATCAATAACAAGCATACATTTCGCAAAGTAAATACTATTTTAGGCCTTTGTCTATACTAAAAGTTCTAGGCATGAAATAGATATTAAAAATGATAAAATTTAGATAACTTACCGAGTTAGATGATGCACGAGATAAATTAGTACTTGAAAATGCAATGCAAAGCCACAAATTTTTAGAGGATTTTGAGAGAATTTTTAAAGATATTTTTAAAAAAAATTGTGGGGGGATGGGTAAGTTGAGCAGTTTTAAACTAAACTAACCGAGATTGCGGTCCTATTTATGTGTTCGTGGTCAAGAATCCTCCGTGATCATGGTGGCATAAACCATGGTTGGTGTAATGGAGAACCATCAGCCATGTTTTCTGCATATTTTTGCTCAGCCCAAACTCACCAATTTCACATGTTTCTTTCTCAAATTCAATCAAAATTGGAAGATTTGGATCTTTTGTCCCATCATGCAATGAAAAGTGATGGGAGGCAAACCATCATACCCTGAAAAGTTGCACGTATCCTTTCCATTTTATGCATGATAGAATGGAATAAATCTTTGTTTTTGTGCATGCATAATCTATAAAATGTGGCACCCAGTTTAACGTCGTAGCCTGATGCATCTACCAATTCCTTTTATGTCTCTACTTAAAATATTTAAATCTTCATCCCAACTTTTGTTCATCATGCACTGAGCTGAAAAGGACAAAAGATCCAAATATTCCAAGATAAAACTTGGAAGACGTGGGGAAATAACAAACAAGATTTGGGTTCGCCATTTGAAAGACTTGAACCTTTTACCCAACTTTGTATCCATTTTGTGGCTAGGTGCCTTGGGAAAAAGAGTGTACATCAATAGGCCATTCCTTCGATGTAGAATGTTGAGTTTCGTGGTCGCTGATGTATAGGGCTCCATATGTTCTGTTGGAGTGTTAAATTTCAAAATATTGGAATTGGATTCCATCATCCCACAATCTTCCATTCATTCAAATGGATGGATCTTCATCACTTCTATTATATAAAATGCTGGGAAGTGGGTTGAACGAGGTCAGAAAGCTAATTCCGAGTTAGCTTCCTCCGAAGCATCTTCACCCCGAAATGAACTAGTCATTATAATAGGTTTTCTTTAATTCTTTTTTTACCTCTAATACCATTTCTTTTATATGGGATTCTTCTCATTCATATGATTCAGATAATTGTGAAGTCATTGATGAATCTTCACTACCAGGATCATCATCATAGCTTGGTATCTCTTCTTGGGAACTTGGATGGTATGGATTGTTTTATGATTTTCTTTTGTGCTCGTTTCTTACTCCATTATGCTTGTCCATTCGTTATGCATATATTCCAGGTTCTCTCCCATCGCATCTAACCACTCCAAAATGGCTAATAACCTTGGGTCATAGCTATCAGATTCAATATCTTTCTCTTCCTTCTTCTCATCAGAAAACCTATTAATCTCATAAGAAGAACTAGCAATTCGATTAGTATAATAGGGGAAGGGGGATCTAGACACTCATATCAATGACATTACTGACTTCCACACATATAACAACCATACTCTTGATAGTATTGGGATAGTGATTCCATCCCTCTTCGAGGAGCATATTTACAATCTCTCCTAAAGTGTGATCCATCATAACACGAACATGGGGAGTCAATATATGACTTCCAACTATCTAACCCATATTTGTTAGAAGATGCTATAAAGAAAAGTAAAAATAAGAAAAAAAAATCTACCTACAAAGGAAAAGCACAACACATATGTAGAGGCTTGAATTCAAGAAAGTAACTAAAATTCCAAACTAACTTAATATAATAAATTGTTCCCCGTCAATGGCGCCATTCTTGATAACGCTCAACTTACATGTCAATTTAAGTGCAAGCCGGTCGTGTCAATATATTTATCTAACTTTGTAGTCAAGTTTGAATCCATGAGGAACAATATAAGTATTGATTAAATTAATTTAAAATGATAGATACAAGTTAGATTCAAATAAATGTTACAAGAAGATAAAATGGGGGAGATGACTACCTACAATAATATTACTTTTTGGTTTCTTATTGTATAAATTCAGGGCTACAAATAATTAGAGTTTTAACAATATACATAGATTTTGGGATTATGCATTACTAAGGGAGTGACATGTGGGAGCTAGTTATCAACATCAATTTAGTAAATTAAATATGGGTAGGCTTGGTTATAGATTTTTATGCTAGTCTTTCAACAAAACTCCAAATATTAATCCATTGATTCTTTCGAATACCCAAGAGGTGTGTTCAATAATTGGTAACCACAACCTCAATCTAGGCATCCCTATTTCTAATATGATACGCATGGCATAGTAAACCTCAGATTCACCCTTATGTCTAAGAGACTGAAAATTTATAAAACTTTATGTAAAATTATCTATCATTGCTTTGGTCCCCACATCTCTCTTTTGAGAATGATATGGTTTCCTAAAGTTTATCCAAAACCCTTCGTTTGAAGATCACCTTGATCTTTCTAGAGCTTAGTGCTTTTACTCATCAAACCCATGTTAGTATTTGGATCTTTCACCCATCAAATACCAACCAAATTTGCTTAGCAATAATGGAATCTATAAACATGAACTACTAAATAGATGTTATCAATAACAACCTACACACACTTTAACCCCTAATCACACATAACCCCAAAAGGGAGATTTAGCTACACATAAGATAAATAAGCATAGATCTACCCATAATCTCCATTGAGATGAATTGTTATAGATTTAAAGGAATGTTACTACAAACTTGGCTCTCCCACAATATCAACAAAGGAAGTGAGAAAATATTCCACTTAGATAGTCTACAATATATTTTTCATCCAAAATTTGTACAGTATTTTCTTCTCCCAAAAATGGAGGCTACAAATTCTAAAGCTAAAATCTAGAAAATTGGGGAAGAAGGAATGTGATAGAATGAATGATACATGAAACTAGGGTTTAAGACTTTTTGTTGAAATTGGGATTGACACATGCAATTATTATTTTTCCCTTAGGTTGAACGTTTATGCCAAGCTGCGATTGCGCAAGTCTGGCTGTGGCCGCGACTATATGCCCACAATTAATTTCTGTGGTCATGGTTGATTAACCATTTTGAATAACCGTAATCATGACCAATGGACCACGGCATGGTAATTGAGGTTTTTTCACTGTAGGTCTTCAGTTGTAATTTTTCTACTCGTTTTGATCATTTCAAGCTCCACTCCACTTCTCTTTGTCTTTTCAACTCTTATACCTACAAAGAGTGGATATTAGTGCATTTAATCACAATCATGACTCATTTGCTTAATTAAGACAAGGTAATATGCGCTAATAATGAGTGCGAATAAGTGGTAAAATCACCACTCATTAGAGGTCCCGGGGGGACCAAACTAAAAAATCATATTTGCCAATGCTAGATTGGTTTTGGTGACTGTGTTCATCATGTCAAACTATAATTTTGTGTATGTACTAGCCATCCTATATTTTTCTTCTCTAGTTGTGGGGCCATTTTTGCAGGGGGGATGAACCCATATATCCCATGGGTGGTTTAGGATGGCAAAGCTACACAACCCAGGTAAAGGTTTTAACGGCATGCTAAACCCAGTCCCCTTTCCCGACATAGTTTTATAAATATATATATTCATATATATATATGTATGGATTGTGTGCATATGGATGGTTTTACATGGATTTATAAATGGAATTATTTTATACTTATCCTAAGATCATGCTAGTATTCACCCGTTAACCCATCTACTGGAAGCTGTATAACCACGCTATGCAGGAATCGACTGTTCACTCCTCCTGTATAGTGATTGACATAGGGATCAGTATTTGGACTGAAGTGGTGATCTTCCATAATTTTGGAAGGCTCAATTTCATGTTATGGATATTTCTAGACACTTTGATTTTATTTTGGATATTGGTTTTAACCATAGTTGGGGGCATGTCCCAATCAGATTTTATTACTCTTTTGGTTAAAGGCTTTGTGGTAATGGTATGGGTTGGAATGGGCTGGATCGGTGTGGTTTTTAGCCTTGGCATTGGCATTGGTACTGGGGCTTACATCCTTGGATGATATTTTTAGCTATTCCAATGTATTTTATTTTGGGATTAATTATATTAAGTTTTGGAATTTATTTGTTTATGGCCTAGTTTATGGCCTTTGGAATAGTTTGGTACGGTTAGGCAGTTAAGGTGGTATGGTAGGACTCATTCGGGTTGGTCACATTTGTTATCCTATCCCAGAGTCTTTATGTGAGGTTTTACATAATATTGTAATATGCTCAAACTTCATCCAACTCAGGGAAGGCAACTGGAGGTTGGGTTGGGTAACAAAGGTAGTTTCCTATCCCGATCGAACATGGGACGCCTATTACGACAAGTCCCCAGAGAGAATCATGTCACAAACATACCACTTGCAATAATAATAACCCAATTAAATCACCCACCACTAAATTATGGAAATAAACCTCAAGTGGGTGTTTCATCATATGTATGGTGTGGACTAGTGTGTGAAAGCAAAAATTTGGCAATTTAGCATTTTGAGACCAGGCACACATTCAAAAAATCTTCATCCCAACAACAACATTCTACCAAATTAAGATAAAATAAATTAAATTCAAACCAAAAGAAATCATGGAATGTAATCATCATTCATATTTTAAAGATCATACCTTGTAAGCTTACCAAAGAGAAAAAAGTGATGAAAAGAAAGTCCAATATACTTATCCAGAATTTTATTCTTAGGGTACCCATTCCAGCTTGTACTATCACCTAAAAACACCCAAAACTTGCTAAAAAAGAATAAAAAATATAATAAAAAATCATGAGAAACTCCTTGGGTCGCCTCCGAAGAAGCATTTTAGTTAAAGTCGCGGCACGACACGTTTTGACTATCAAATTTATGTCTCCATTTGGAAGACTTGAAACGGCGGCCCAACTTTAGATCCATACATCTTTGAGGCATTTTGGCCAAAGGTAAAGACACAATGATATATTTTCTATCTTTCTAGTTTGAAGATTTAAACCTTTTTCCCAATTTCACATTAAACTTTCTAATTGGCTCGTTGTAGTATAGTTGAGAGTATTCTCGTTTGTCATACGGGTGACTCGGTTCGATCCTCGACAATGGTGCCATTTTGATAACTCTTAACTTACATGTCAATTTAAGTGCATGGAGGTCGTTGTCAATATAATAACCCAAGAAGAGTCGGGATCAAATCCATGAGGAATACTGTGAGTGGTAAATGGGTAAGTTCGATATAAAAGTACTTACAAAATTCAAACTTAAGATACAAATATTTAGGGTTTTTAAACATTTTGAGAGATATGATTAATTTTGGGCTTCTAAATGACTAATTTAAGACTAAGAATAATTAGAGTATAATCAATTAGGCATGGATCTTGGGATTATGCTTTCCTAGGGGCAAGTTATGCTTGGAAAATTCTAATTTTTAATGATGTGGTAGGCTAGGTTGAAAGTCCTTGAGGCTAGTTCGTCAACAAAGTCTCAAAGTTGTCACTCATTTACCCTTTTAAGTATCTAACAAGTATGTCAAATAAAGCCACCCAACACCTCAATTGGGCATCCTTATTTCTAAGAAGATGCCTAAAATATAGCCTACTCTCTATTCACCCTTATTTCCAAGATATCAAAAAGATAGTAATCTACATCCATTATTGTCCACTATTACTTTGTCCCCTATAGCCCTCTTTCAAGGATGTCATGGGTTCCAAAAGTGTACCCAAACCCCTTTTTCATGGATAGTTTGAGCTTTCAACAGTTTGGTATTTTCACCTACTAAACAATTTTGGGTATTTAGTGCTTTCACCTACAAAACCCAACTTATTTAACTAAGAAATAGTAGAACCCATCCTCACCAAAATTGAATCAACACAAATACATCCCAACCCATACACAATTGCACCCAATTCTAACATAATCCCAAGATGAAGAAATAGCAACTCATAAAAATAATAAACAACAATATACCAAAATCTCCAGCAATTTGATTCATGAGAAAAAAAAAATTCCAATGAATCCTTAATAGGATTTGTCAATTTTTCACTTTGGAGTTTCTCAAATTAATTCTTGCCTCAAATTAGTATAAATTCAACATACAAGCTCCAAGTGATAACCCTAAACTAAGTATAGGATAATATGTAAGATAAAATATAGGATGAAAAATGAGCTAAAAACCCTATTTAATACCAAATTCCACATTTGCCAAATATTACGAAAATGCCCTTCAAACTTTTCCGCTCTACCTCGATCGCCTTCCCTTGACTTTGATAATGTACCGCTATCACGGTAGTCATATTGTGATCTCCCTTTGGTTGACTTGTTGACTGACTGTAATCGCAACCCTCAGTCCGCAATCGTGGTAACTAAAGGTCGACTTCTGGGCCTATCATTTCAACTATTGTTCTTTTTTCTCACATTTCTTCTCTTTCACCTTCTCCTTAGCTTATTTTTATTAAGTTACCTTGCTCATCTTCTCATTGTAATTTTTACCTATACAAATAAATGAAATAGCATGATAATTTAAGTTTAAAAATGCTAGTAAGTTGTCAAATTGGCGACTTATCAATAACCTAAATCACCATGTCTTCATTTTTAAGGCCTCATTATAATCCTATTAGGATCTAGTACTATCATGCTCAGGGTTTCTAATCCATATGTCTAAACATGAGAAAAATAGGCATAATGATGTATCGTAATATAGAAGAGGCAGGAAACAAACCTCAAATCTTGATTCTGAATCAATTACCAATCTGTCATAAACTTGTCTTAATAATGATCATAACAATAATACTAACAATATCTATAACGGTATGAAAAATTAGCTATTCCAGACAATAAAATACCTAGCTGAAACTATGCCCACCTCCAATGCCCCAGGCTTGAAAGGTTCAGTAAACATAAAACAATACAAGGCACAGTCATCACCCATATCTATGCAACCATCTCATACCGGATTATAGACATAGGTGAATACTGGTGATAGACAATTTTCATAGCTGTCATCATCTTAATCAACCTCCGACCTTGCCGGGTATATATTTATCACAGCATCCTCCGGCCTTGCCAGGTATCAATATCATTATCACAATATACTACGGCCTTGCTGGGCATCATCACATCATAATATAAAAATAAATGTCACATAATATAGGGCAAGCCCTATAAAGGATAAAGTAAAGTACAAGTCCCATGAGGGCTAAAGTAAAAGACAAGCCCCACGAGGTCTAAAGCAAATAGATATGAAAAGAGACTAAGGTAGAGTATATTTCAAGAATTCATTGTTCATCATCAATATCACATCCTTAGTAAGTGTGTATATAGTAGGTGCATGGACTAAAGTCGTGGCAAAAAGAGTGTAAATTTGTTAGTTTGTCGCCCTAAGTGTACCTCAAGACTAAATCTCTATTTGAGTGTAGAAAGAGGCTAAAATATCTCATGGTCGTAGTAAATAGTAGTGTCAAATCATGGATAAGAATATATCTAAATTAAATCTTTAAAAACATCATTATTAACCTATTTGACCCATTTAACTTATTCATTAAGTTAGGCAGTTATTATTGTGAGAAAATCTATTTTTATTGTGGAAAGTAGGCGTTAGCCCTTAGTGAAAACAATAATAAGATAATAATCTTACTGAACTTGTATTAATTACCAATGCAGTAATTATGAATGTGTAGAATCTATGTATGCCATCACAAGGATTAAAATAATGGAATCATAAATATCACTCCACTTCTTCCTTTTTTCCATATCGAAGAGATGTGTATATAATTTGATATATATTCAAAAACTACAACCGTATCCTTTACAAGTAAAATCAATTTCAGAATATCTAATGGATATCATAACATATTCTTTGGAATTTTTTTTTTCAAATAATCATAACATCGTATGCATAACCTTAGACCCACATATATATCCAGTTCTTATATAGATAATCATGTTTATAAGCTATCTCATATCTATAAGGAATAGCCCAACTTGATGGCACAATGTTTCTATAAGTCGTAAATCATATTCGTAATCATCTCAAACACTTAAACCATATTCAAACACTTAATCCAATATACTAATCATGATCCAAACACTTAAACCATATTCAAAACCTAGCTTCATATATTATATCCATACAACAAATTAGTCCAATCTAAGGAGGAGGCAATGGTATTCTAAAAGGTACTAAGCATTTTGCCTTAAGGGTCCAAAACCCTCATCTAATTCCAATGAAAGTAGCAATAAAGACTAAGCTATTCAAATCATAATAAAGCATAATATTCACATTCAAACACAATATATATGTATCACGTATCATTTTTGAAGAAGAATGGGTCGAATCCTACCACTAAGCCAAACCACAAAACCTTACACCCTTCACCACGTGCTCATCTTCACTCCATCATACCCAAAATGCCATCACACTATCAAAATCATAATCTACTCATCAATATGACCTAATGAAACCCATATTGCACTATTGTGTTTGGGGTCCAAAGATGACACCCAAAAACCTATGTGGGTCTCATTTATGGAAAATGCATTTCCAAGGTTAACCCAATGTTCATACATGAACAAGGATTCATAACCATCAGAAATTGGTGAATACAACTAAAATTTAGGGCTACAGTCAAGCCTTAAGTCAAATTAGGGTTTAGGATCTAAGATAAGAAATTCAACCATGAATTCAAAGGATTCATACCTTAAATTCAAAGATATTCATATTAATAGATGAAAATAAATCTCCCACATCGCCCACACAATAAAATTCTGAGTTATTATACCCATTTAGGGCTTTTGGGTCTCAAGGGAGAAGAGAAAATACCTATGTTTTCAACTATGGTGTTATGGACCCCTAGACAAGGAGATGTCGCGATCGCCCTTAATGGGCCACGATTGCTCTAATGGTGATCACCATAGGGCGTGTACCGCAATCACACTACCTCTCGCCATCACAAATGATGATTAAAACTTGGAATTTTATCATATTTTGGCCAATGCCTCGGGACTCAATCGGAATCTGACTTTCGCAAAGGAACTAAGTAAACCCACTAAATTTGATATTCCAAATGCATTGATGAAGTCCAATTTTCAATCCAAAGTGGTTTTGACAAAATATGGGTCACACACCCATATTTAATTCAACTATCTTACCAATAGGTCAAAATGATTTTGGGTGTATTAGGACACAAAGCAAAGGTCTCCCTAGCCTATAATCGATATTTTGGAGTTGCTAGCACAGCCAAAATTTGCATCCAAGATGATTTTTATAAAGTTTTTGTGCGGTAGACATTTAGAACTAGAGAAGAATTCTAAATAGCAATTTGTTCCATAAACCAAATAAATTGCCTCATAAACAAAACGTCATTCCCAGTAAGTCATAAATCTCTTAGGGAAGCTATGGAAAAGCCGTAACAGTGAAAATAAGTTTTAAATAAGGAATAACCTGAAGGGTCATTACAAAATCCACTACTAAAAAGACTATTGTCCCAGAAAGTCAATCGATGAAAAGTATCTCAAAAGCTCAAAAATATGAGGTACTAGGCATGCATGCTCCATCCATGACTTCTCAGATAACCTCCAAAAGAGAGATCACTTCCATGGGATTTCACGAAAAGTATCTCGTTTCAACCAACACTCTCACTTTACTTCCAAATAGTAAAAGCTTAACATCAACCACCAACCATTTTCCAACTTAACTAGAAAGGATGATTCATGTAAATCTAAACCCAAACACACTGATACCATCTTGATATACACCTGAATCAACAAAGGAATAGCCAAGACAAAAATAACCAATACATGAGTCATACCACCAACTCCCAATCCAAATATAATAATTTTTAACATTCTGCATCTGCTATCCACTAAAAAAAAAGAGAAAAATCACATGAGTCTCGTTCACACAGTCTCATCAGAGGGAACACAAGAGCTAAAGATGACCCATTAAAAGTCAAAATTGGAGAAAAGAGAAAAAGCCTATAAGGTCTTATTTGGGCACACAAATGGAGATAATCGAGAAATACAATCTATTGTAATGCTATAACAAGTCCAGATGGTAAACATGATTGAAATCCTAAAGGTCAAGGCATAATTACTCATTATTAGGCGATTCTCTCTAGGATGTCCCATCAGTGGAGAATGAAACCATATCGAATCCAACTCAAGTATACTACTCCCATCGAGTGTATCATCCAAATATCCCAAAGAAAACCAAAAACTCAAGGCCAAAGCTAAATAAACCAATACCGGGTGCATGGTCCATTATCTAAACTCTTATCATCTATGATTCATCTAAAGTTGAGAAGACCGAATCAGAAACTAGGGAGTAGGCTTAACCAGCCTATAATTGAAATCTAAACCAAGACAATCCTGAAATAAAGGATACAATCGAGCTCTACAACACCAATATGAAATCTTAATACTTAGAATAAATCGCTTGATCTTAACTATCCAAACAAAACTTGAAGACAGGTAGGCATTCATACTCAAAACTTATCATAACTTTCAAATCACCATTCCAAGGGGTCAAATCCAAAATTAAGCTAACAAATTCAATCCAAGATCAAATATTCAAATTGACCATACTCTCTAAACCAAGAATATCTTTAAAATATCATGTCGATCCAAATTCTAAACATAGCTAAAGAATAAACTCGCAATAGAGGATAATTCAATGACAAAAATATAATTAATCCACTACATATCTACTAAAGGGCATGATTTAACAAAACATACTCAAAACTTATAAGGTCCACAAACCACACTAATGATGACAAAAGCACTAGCAATGTTCATAAATACAACTCAAGATGGAAAACAATCAATTTAACACTTTATCCCAAACAAAATAGACCTAGGATCCCATCAAAGAGGAAAAACATGACACCAAACCTCATTAGGATGAACAAACTCTAAAATAGAGATTTACCAAATTCATCCATAAATTACATCATCGAAAAAAAAATATACCAATCTCAAAACCAAAGTCAAAGTTAAGACTGCCACCAAAAAAAAAAAATCAACAACTAAAGATGAAGAATTCAAATTTTCCAACTGAAGAAGTGATCAAATGAAAGTCCACCATCTCATAACTCTCTAACTCTATAATTCCCCAGACTTTGGCCCTTACAAATTTCTTGAGTCTTGAACTTTCTATTCATCATATGGCTCATACCATAAGCTGTATGGTGTAGTGATGGGTCTAGGGAACCTAGTCATATGTTGTTCAGTGTGTTGATGGATAAGTTCATTCCTAGTTATGAGAGACTCCATACAAGTCGTATAGTCTTTTGATGAGAGTTAGGGTCTAATCATATATTTTCCAATATCTTGTCCTCTATGATCTACCTTGGATACAACTTGGTGGTACTAGTAATATAGTTCAGTAACGACTTAGGCAAGGGTGTTATATGTCAAATAGAATATGGTGTCCAACTTTCTATTCTTGTGATGACTTAAAGGCACCACTCATACGTCATGGTGACGATCTGGAGATTCAACTCGTACTCATCTGTGAGTTTTACATAGCTTTAAAGATGAGGGTATTTTTAACATTTTCTTACCCAAGACCTTAAGATCCCATAAATTGTATTACTTCTTGGACACTCATTCTACACTTAGCAAAATTGAAACACTCTCTAAACTCTCTCCAAAACTTCTCAAGAAAGATTAGGCTAGGGTTTCTTAAAGGTGGTCATCTAGAGGCTTAAGGATCAAAATCTCTTCGGGAATCTTCGTAACTCAGGAATGGACTCTTTCTTCATTGTTAGTTCACAAAATTCAGGTATTTTAAACATTTTTCATGAATCATTAATTGTGGTTTTGAAATCCATGGTTGAGGGTTTGAATCCATAATGTTGAGTATTATTTTTTCATGGTTTAAATTATAATTATGCATATTTTGATAATGTATTTGCATATGTGGGTTCTTGGGAATTGTGATTTAAACTAAAGGGTCATGGTTAACCCTAACTTAATGGTTTTTGGGTTGAATAATGATTTGATAAGTGTATGCCCTCAACTTGTTTGTGAAAATACGTATGAGAAAGATCTTGTCACATATTGAATTTTGTTTTGAACTAAGGCATTAACCTAATAATATAAGTCGTTGGTAGGTTTTATAAAATCCTTTTTGGCCTTAAATAGGATTGAATTGCTAAATGGGTTCGAGACCCTAATTGTTAATTGAATAGATGTCTTTGTTTAGACAATAGGTTCAAGTTCACAAGTTGATTAATAATGGTTTTGGCATGATATACACTTGCCAACGGGGTTGTTATGATGATACCAATGGGATGCCTTTGGTAAGTAATTGGAATAATGATTATTTATGTGTAATTAATATTTTAATATAGGCTTTAAGGAGGAATGCATAGAAGAGCTATGAAAATGGATACTAAAAGACAATCATTGAAAACTACAATGGCCAGAGAAGGTGTCTAAGTGACTGTAATGCCTCAATTTTTTTGAACTAGAATGCTATACAGTGCTTATGACCCTTAAGGATCACAAGCTAACCCATTACTGATATCTGTACTTGTATACTGTAATATATAACATAATAATACAGAAAGCATGAACATGTAGGACATAAGGTTCAACTGAATAAAAAATCTGTCAAAACATAACATCCATATAGGTAAAAGATACCCAAAACAATTAAAAACTGAATCAAATCTGAGCATAAGTCTGAATACTAAATTTTAAAGCCTCTAAGTTCTGTCTGAATAAGTAGTTGAAGGAATATGTCTCCAACTAACTCTGTAAATTGATAACTGGCTAAAATAATAATGAATAAATCAAATCATATTTTTCTTGAATGAAGAGGACTCACTGAATCTCTGTGACTGGAAATGCTACTGCTACTGCTGATCTGGAGCTCGTGTCTCTAAACCTATGATGTAACATAAAAAGAAAGTACCATAGTGCAAATGCCTCAGTATGAGGAAATCTACTGAGTATACGAGTGAGGTAGGATAAATATAAAAAGGGTTTACATACATGAACAATGCTAGCTATCTAACTGACATGAACGTAAGAGTACAAACATACACACATAGTAACTGAAATCGTGGGTGCATAATAGCTAGTCATGTATGCTAATACATGGTTTAATGATGGCTAACATGATTGATACTAAAATTCTGATAACATGGGCGACTGTATCTAACAATCCTAAATCTGATGGAACTATCTAAGTTCTATACTGTAACTGAGTCGAATTGTATCTGACAGTCCTGATATACTAAAATCTGAAGACCTATCTGAGTTCTTTTACTTAGACTAATTCTGAAAATATGGGAGGTATTTGTTTAACCAACATGCCCCAATAATGCATATAGCTAAGTTAGGGTTCAATATCTACCCCGACTGGAGGATTGTCAAAATGCGCCACTGGTAAGGACAATAGTAGGTGACCCTTAGCTGGTTGGTACTTAAAAGGAGAATGGTGGGAACCCTAAAATGACAAGTTAAGCTACCTTATCAACCCTAATCTGACAGGCTAATATGTCTCAACCTACACTGGCTACGTAGTTCTGGAACACAAGGATGACTGCTAAGAATCACACCCTAAACTGGTAGGTGAGTCCCCATCCTTGGGTTCACTCGGTGGTAACTTCTACTCCCATCTGAAGAGACTAAACATGATTCAACTGATTGTATATGGACAGATTAACTGACTTTCGTTGACTGATGGAGTAGTACTATTATCTGAGAGTTAACTGAGATCATGATATTTCTAAGGTTTTCCTGAGTCACATGACTGACTGAGTTCTATAGATTATAGCTTGACTGAGATTATCATGACAACATGACATGGCTCTAGGCACACAGCTATTTTTTTTAGGTATGAATAACCCCAAGACTCGATAGAAGGAAACTGGTACACATGACATGACTTGATCATAAGATTTGAGTCCATAATTCATAATATCATAAGTAGGGGATATCATATCTCATATAGTTATTTAATTTCTTAAACATTGTAGGGAATGCATGGATATATTTCATGTACATATTATATATCTCCATTATCTTATATGCTTCAAGCCACCACAATAGCAACACATGAAAAGCATGGGATTCATATTAAAGTATATAGCTAACATGGACTTGTCATTTAGACATCATAGAACCATACAAACATGAATTTCTAGCATCCTAAGCATTTTATCAAACATGTGCATGCATTCTTTCAGGCATAGATGAGTTTCATACTTGCACCATATTAAAGCACCTAAAGTTTATGGTTTTCAATTAACAAACATATATATTCCATGAAACACCTTTAGACATCACATTGAAACTTAAACAACAATCGTCAACATGTACATACTTATATCACCACAAAAAGTTTACAAAATAATATTTAAAACATGGTTCTTGAGCTCTATGAACGGATTGTATCCATATATGAGCACTACACATATCTTAGAAAGGAAACCTTGATGATTTACTGGAGAGTTCTTGGATTTGGGAAACTTAATTCTCAATTATCTTGGAAAAAAGCTTGAATCTTGATTTTGAGAGATGAGTTTGATGGAAACCCTAATCTTGTGGTTGAGAACGTAAGAGAGGGTTTTTGAGATGCTTAACTGAAGAAAAAATGGGAAAAATTATACCTCTTTAGTGTTATAAGTCGTGGAAGGTGAAGGAAATGACCAAAATACCCTTATGAAATAAATTCCCAATTGCTGAAAAATCATAGCTGACGACCTTTGTGACAAGGCATCAAAACAATGTGATAATCCATCAAAAATATCATCACACAGGAATTGGAATTGATGGTTTTGGCTAAGCCTGACAACAAATATGACAAGGTGTCAAAAATATGACAGGCCGTCAAAAATGTCATCACACAGAAGCTAGATTCTGCCTAAGGCTGATGACCTTCGTGATAGGGCATCACAAATGTGGTAAGATATCACGAATCTCATCACTTAGGAGCTACTTTCTGCCTAAGGCTGACGACCTTCGTGATAGGGCATCACAAATGTGGTAAGCTACCATGAATGTCGTCACTTAGGAGCTGGTTTTTGCGTAAGGATGACGACCTTCATGATAGGGCATCAAAAATATGGTAAGCTACCACAAATTTCATAACTTAGGATCTGATTTCTACCTAATTCTGACGATCTGCATGATAGGGCATCACAAATGTGGTAAGCTACCACGAATGTCGTCACACTGTTTCCAGCCTGACATGCTAGAGTAAAATAGGAATAACTCTTTGATCCGATATCGTATTTAGGAAAAATTGGTATCATTGGAAAGATAATTCAATTATATATCTGTTTATAGGTCATGATCTTAAAAATTTCAAGTATAGTGAGAGATATGCTCGTTTAAAGTTGACTATACCAATCTCCTTCTCCAGAATTCAATCGGTAAGGAATGTTTTGATTCGTCTGATAGATTGGAGTTATTTGAAGCCTTAATATACATCTAACCTACTCATAAAACTATAAAAATAACCATGATGTACTATTCATGATCTTGGTACATGGCTCTAATATTGGTTTGGATTTTTCGGGGTATTACAGTGACTGAGAGGTTTGAGTCCTATGAATAGATATATGAATGGGAGGGTAAAGTCCCCCATATTGTATACATTGATTTTTAAGTCACCTTTATTGTATCGGGAGGTTATATTTCCCCATAAAGGCATATATGGAGATGTATATTCTATGGTTTATACATCTACATGTCCTGGGTCCTTTCCAGCTAGGGGAGAGTTGGGCTCATATAGCCCCTGGGTTCCTTATTATATGTTGATTATGTAATATAGCCAAGGTTAAAGGTTTTAAATACATGATAAACCTTTTTCCCTTTTTCCCGACATAATATATCTTTATATATGTTATTGCATATGAGAATTTGACTTGGTTTTAAATGATGGTATTATTTTATCCATCTATCCTTGAGTTGCATCCTAGCACTCCAACTACTAACTATCTCCGAACACTATACTACTAATCGATGCAAGTACTGGAACATCTTCTATCTTTTCTGTGTAGTGATCATGTTCTTGAGTTATTTCAAGAGTTGTCATTAAAGTGGTGAGCTTCTATACTTCAAAAGGCTTCATTTTATGGTCTGTATATTCTATGTCTCAAACTTTATTTTGACTTTATTTTTCTACTATCAGGGGCATGTCCTGATATTTTATTGACTTCGAATTCATAGAGGCTTTGTTAGATTACTATGGACTTGGGTGTATTATTTTGGTCGATTGGCTCTATGATGGATGGTTGTCTAGTTATCGATGATTACTTTAGCCATTTCATGAATAAATATTAGTCTTAATTTACACTATCTTTTTATATGTTCAAAATTCATCCTACACTTGAGGTTGTTGAGCTGACTAGGTTAGGTGAAGGGGGCGATCTCCAGTCTGAGTGGGACTTAAGATACCCGTCATGGCTAGGCCCTAGTTTGTGTCATGACAAAGTTTATATCATAGCTACATTCATGGTCAATTGGGTGTCTATAAATCTATTTTATGTAGAGTCTTTTTTATTGGTATGTGGTATGTAAGAGAGAGGATATAAGACATTAATGAATGTTTCCCTTCTGTATTACCTTACTTTGAACTATAGATTCTAAGGTCTTGGATTTCTTTAATTCCCGTCTGCTTGCTTTTTCAGATTATGCCTCATAGATGATCTGAAGCACATGGTGATTCCTCTATTCCAGTTGGTGACACTGTTGATAGTGCATTGCCTACTTAGGGGGTTCAGACTCGGTCTAGCGATCTAGTCCCTAATTTCCCTCCAAGATTTCCATGGATTCCCTCTATCCCTCTTTGAGCTCCTTGGATTGATATGACAAATGCTGAGTTTTGTCAATCTATTCATATGTTTGCTCAATTGGTATCTCCTCAGTCTGAGCTTGGTTCTTCTATTGCTATATATTATGAGGCCCCAAGGGTTTGCCAATTCATGACGTTGAGTCCTCCAACTTTTATTGGTGTTAAGACTGATGAGGATCCTCGAGATTTTACTGATAATATGGAGAAGATATTCTCAATTATGCATGCTTTGGATTTTTAATGTACAGAGTTTTGTACCTACTTATTGAAGTATAAGGCATACTAATAATACAAAGAGTGGGATTAGACTAGGGGATGTGATGTTGAATCTGCACTGTGGAATGACTTCTCTAGTACCTTTTTAGACCGCTTCATTCCTCAAGAGTTCAGGGAGGCTAAAGAGGAAGAATTTTTTGACTTGAAGCAAGAAAGAATGATAGTCAAAGAGTATACTTTAAAATTCCATCAAGTATCCAAGTATGCTCCTGAGTTGGTTCTTAGCATAAAAGTTATAATGGTAAGTCTTCGTTGGGTTACCTCGTGAGTTGATTCTTTCTAGTAAGGCTGCCTTATTGAAAATGATATGGATATTTCTCGAATTATAGTGTATATACAGTAGGTTTAGGCAGAAAAAAAAGTAAGCTAAGATTGGGGAAAGGTGGAGTAAGAAGTTTAAATTTTTTTATCAGGGTGGAGGGAAGTAGTATAGTGGTAGAGATAGGGGAAAATGTCTTAAGAAGAAGTGAAGGAGTTCTTATTATTTCTCTATGGCTAGTACTCGTTACTCGAAGCCTTCGGGTGATCATTTTTTTCAGCATGGTGGAGGTTACAAGGCACAATATGACCAATCTTAAGCTGGTGTGGCTCAGTACACTCCATTATATCCTATTCATAGATTTTGTGGTAAGTCGTATCATGGCCAATGTAAGAAGGGGCAAACTGATATTTTAATAATGGTCAAATTGGCAATGTGCAGTCTGATTGTCATTGTAAGGTTGCTTTTTACGCTAATAATGTTATTGTTTCCTTTTCGTCAACTCTTGTAACAAAAGGTGTTGCTTCTTCTTATTGTACCATAACTAGCCAAAATTGCTTGTATGCGCTTTATTCTCGTCAGGAATCTGAGGTATCTTATGATGTCATTACTAGTATGTTGAAATTCTTTTCCCATGATGTGCATTTTTTACTTGATCTAGGGTCTACACTTTTTTATGTGATCCCATTTGTGGCTGTGCATTTTTGTTTTGGTCCCGAGTGCATTTCATACCCTTTTTTTGTGTCTACCAAAATGGGTGACTCTATGTTTGCTAGAAGCATCAATAAATAAGAGTTGTGTGGTGTATGTTAGTAGTCGGGAAACTTTGGTGGATCTATTTGAATTATACATGGTTAATTTTGATATCTTATTAAGGATGAATTTATTGTACTCTTGTTATGCTTTATTTGACTGTCAGACCTATAAGGTTATTTTTAGATTCCAAAGTGAGCTTGCTATTGACTTGGAGGGTAGTTCCCTATACCCTAAGGTGAGCTTCATATCATATCTTTAAAATCAGAGATTGATCTACAAGAGGTGTCTCTATCATCTGGTCTTAGTTAAAGATTCTAACTAGAAGGGTCCTTTTTTACATTTTGTCCTAGTGTTGATGAGTTTCCTAAAGTCTTCCCTGATGACTTACCTGGTATCCCTCCCGATAGGGAGATTGATTTTGGGATAGATCTTGGTTTGGACACTCGTTCGATTTCTATTCCCCCATATGGAATGGCTCCTGCTTAGTTAAATGATCTTAAGGAGCAATTAAGGGATCTATTAGACCAGGGTTTCATTTGTCCTAGTGTATCTCCATTTGGTGCACTGATTTTATTTATGCGTTAGAAGGATGGTTCCCTTCGAATGAGTATTGTTTATCGGAAGCTAAATAAGGGGATGGTAAAAATTAAGTACACACTTCCGAGGATAGATGATTTGTTTGATCATTTTTAGGGTGATAAGTTGTTCTCTAAGACCAATGTTCGGTCCAAGTATCATTAGTTAAACATTAGGGATGTGGATATCCCTATGACAGCTTCTCGTACACGGTATGATCATTTTGAGTTCTTGGTGATGTCGTTTGGTTTGACCAATACAACTGCAACTTTCATGGACTTAATGAATAGGGTCTTTTGTCAGTTTTTAGATTTGTTTTTTGTTGTCTTCATTGATGATATTTTGGTGTACTCTAAGAGTGAAGAGGATAATGTAGATCACTGTAATACCCGTGCTTATTCCTAGCTAGAAATCATCTCAAGGATGCTAGTACTTTCTTTGAAATACAAATATATTTTTGTACCCATGGTATTTTTGAGATTTCTACTTTCTATCAAGTGGGAAATTGATTTAGCTTTCTAACGATACCAATTTTGTGCAAATCTGACACCAGACGAAGAAGTTATGGATGTTTTACTCAGAACTGGCCGAAACACCCAAGTGCGACGTCCAAGTTGACGGACCGCCAAACAAGTGATGGACCACCACTTTGACCATCACAGCCAAGGTAATAGGGCGACGTTCTGGATAAGGATTGATGGATGAGTTGATGGACCGTCAGATTTTTGATGGACCATCATCCAGGCCGTCAACTCTTATCCAATGAACCCCATTTTTGGTCCACTTATGACGGTCGAAATGACGGACCGTCAGTCGGGTCGCACATGCCACGTTCAGTTTACTTCCAGACTATTTTAATAGGGGTATTTTGTTCACTTACCACTCGCTTATATATATCCAGATGAGTTCGAATTCAGCAATTTTGCTCATTATTATTTCACAAACATAAACTAGGGTTTCTCTCTAACTTTAATCTCCAAGAACAAGACCCGATCTTTTTCAAAAATCAAAGGATTTCAAATCCTTCATGTTCAAAAATATCAAGAACCTTGAGACAGGTATGCGTAGTGTTCATCTATGGATCCATTTCGTTCATAGAGCTCAAGAACCGTGTTTAAATATTTTGTGAATGTCTTGTTGTGATATGAGCATGTACATGTTGATGATTGTTGTTTAAGTTTTAAGATGATATGTAAAGGTGATTTCATGAAGTATATGTGTTTGTTAGTTGAAACCATAATCCTATGTGGCTTAATATGGTGAAATTCATGAACACACTTAAAATAAAAGAATGCATGCAAAATGTTTGATAATATGCCTAGATGATAGAGTTCATGCCCCATAATTTAATAGTTCTTAAATGACAAGTCCATGCTCTATCCTTTATGATTTACCATGAATTCTATTTGAGTGATATGCATTGTTGTTGTGATATGGATTGACCATGATATTGAAGTTATGCAAGTATATACATGTTGTATGAATTTCCCTTCCATGTATAAGATGTTGAGAACTATGCTTAGTGTGAAATCCCCTACTCATGATATGATAAATTGTGGACTCTACTCTTATGATCAAGTCAGTCATGTGTGCCAGTTTCCTTTCATTGAGTACTAGGGGTACTTGATCCCAAAAAATATAGCTGTGTACCTAGAGCCATGTCATGTTATCAGGATAATCTCAGTCAAGCCATGATCTATAGAACTCAGTTGGGCATGTGACTCAGGAAACCTGAGAAATCTCATGATTTCAGATAATTCTCAAATATTAGCACTAATTCGTCAGTCAATGGAAGTCAATTGCTTAGTCCATGTACCATCAGTTAAATCGCGTTCAGTCTTTTCAAATGAGAGTAGAAGTTGGCACCGAGTGAACCCAATGATAGGAACTCACCTGTTAGTTTAGGGTGTGATTCTTAGTAATCATCCTCGTGTTCCAGAACTACGTAGCCAGCGTAGGTTGAGACATCTTAACCTTTAAGATTAGGGTTGATGAGGTGGCTTAATCCATCAGTTTAGGGTTCCCACTATTCTCATTTTGAGTACCTACCTGCTAAGGGTCACTCACAGCTATCCTTACCAGTGGCGCGGTATTGACACTCTTCTAGTTGGGGCAGAGATTGGACCCTAACTTAGCTATATGCGTTATTAGGGCATGTCGGTCAAACAACTACCTCCCATAGTTTCATTCTCAGTCTCAGTAATAGAACTCAGATAGTTCTTAAGATTTCTGTATATTAGAACTGTCAGACACTGTCAATTCAGTTACAGAATGGAACACAGATAGTTTTATTAGATTCAGAACTATCAGACATAGTCATCTATGTTATCAGAATTTCAGTATTTTTCATGCTAGATATCATTAGATCATGTATTAGTGTCCATATGTAGATATCATATCATCACGATCTCAGTTACTATGTATGCATGTTTGCACTCTTACGTTCATATTAGTCAGTCAGTTAGCATCATTCATCCATATAAACCCTTTTTGCATTTAGCCTACCTCACTCATATACTCAGTACTCCTAGTTGTACAGACGCATTTGTGATATGGTTCTTTCTTTCATTTTACACCATAGGTTCACAAATATGAGCTCCAGATCAGCAGTAGCAGTAGCATTCTAGTCGTAGAGTTGCAGTGAGTCCTCATCCATTGAAGAACAATATTATTTATCTCATTTATTATTTCAGTCCAGTTTTACTAGATAGAGTTAGTTGGAGACATGTTCCTTCAACTCCTTATTCAGACAGTATTTAGAGGCTTTCATATTTAGCTCAGATTTAATTCAGATTTTAGTTGTTTTGGGTATTCGTTACCCCATATGGATATTATGATTTATCATATATTGTATATTGTTGAACCTTATGGCCCATTATTCATGTTTTCCGCACTATTACATCTTATATTGAGTATACAGGTATAGATATCAGTCATGGGTTAGCTTGTGGTCCTTTGAGGTCATAAGTACCATGTAGCACTACAGCTCAGAAAATTGGGGCATTATAAACTTGGTATCAGAGACTAAGGTTCAATAGGGTCCTAGGAGGTATGAAAGCCGCATCTAGTAGAGTCTTGTGCATTAGTGTGTTGCACACCACATTTATGTGCAAGAGGCTATAAGATGTTTTAGGAACAGTTTCCCTTCTTTCGGTATTTATATTATTCTAGTGAGCATAATCTCAAGTTAAGCTCTCAGTCTAATCTGTTCTTCTCTTATTTTAGAATATGCCTCCAAAGAGAAGAAACCAGCCAGCTCCTTAGCCCAAAGATCATTTAGGTGAACATGTTTCTCATGCGGAGTTTAGAGTCGTAGTCACCACACTTACTCAGTCTGTGGCTACCCAAAATGAACAGCTACCACTAATTTTGGGCAACCCAGTGGCCAATTTCGTAGGAGCTAGGATTCGACACTTCACCCGAATGAACCCTCCATCTTTCTTTAGGTCTAAGTCTAATGAAGACCCTCAGGAATTTATTTACCAGGTCTAGAAGGTATAGACATAATGGGAGTTACTTCTTGTCAGAGTATCGAGTTAGCCATATACCAGTTATAGGATGTTGCTCGAACTTGGTACAAATAGTAGAATTCTGAGAGGTTAGAGGATGCAGGTCCTATAGAGTGGGAGGAATTTGTCACGACTTTCTTAGATAGATTCTTTCCCCAAGAGTCGAGGGAGGAAAAATTTCTAGAGTTCATCAACCTTAGGCAGGTAAATATGACAGTTAAGGAGTATTCTCTTAGATTTACTAAGCTAGCCAGATATTCCCCTAATGTGGTTGTAGACAACAGGGCTAAGATGAGCAAGTTCGTATTAGAGGTGAATGATAGCATGGTAATTGACTGTAGGTCTACGATGCTAAATAGTGATATGACTTTAGCCAGGCTCATGAAGGTTAGGACTAAGGAGAGATAGAACAAGAGATCAAGGTCAAGCAGTTTCAGTTTTTCTCAACCAAAATTAGAAGGTGGAAACCGTTCGTTGTTTCGTCCTAAGCCAGAAATTCTATCTCCTTCCTTCACCAGTGCCCTAGTACCGAAATTCAAAGACAGTAGTGCCCAAACTAATCCTCTTTGTCAAACTTATGGTAAGAACCACAAGGGTACCTATAGAGCTGGTAGCAATGCTTATTTCGGTTGTGGAAACCTAGGCCATAGGATTAGAGAGTGTCCGCAGTCAGGTCTACAGGGACAGCAGAATCTCTCGATAGCCTAGTACAGTCTCCCAAATCAGTAGAGTGCTATTTCCAGTGCTACTAGTGGGCAACGCCTAAATAGACTCTATGCTCTTCAAACCCAATAGGATCAGGAAAATTCTCCTGACATTGTTACTAACATGTTACAGATTTCCATGTTCATGTTTACGCTTTGCTAAATCCAGGTGCATCCTTGTCTTCTGTTACTCCTTATATAGCAGGCGATTTCAGAATCATTCCCAAAATTTTAGTAGAGCCCTTTTCAGTCTCTACCCTAGTGGGTAAAACCATCATAGCTTGGTGGGTATACAGGCACTGTCCGATTATGATATTTCAGAAAGCCACATCCGCAGATTTAGTTGAGTTAGAGATGACTGATTTTAATGTCATTCTCCACATGGAGTGGATTTATTCCTGCTATGCCACAGTCAACTGCAAAGCCAGGGTAGTTCAGTTTCAGTTCCCAAATGAGCCTGTCCTAGAGTGAACGGGTAGTACTTTATCTTTCAAAGGTCAGCTTATTTCCTACCTTCAGGCAAGGAAAATGATTTCTAAGAGGTGTGTGTATCATCTCGTGCATATTAAAGATTCAAGTTCTGAATCTCCTAGTCTTGAATTAGTCCTCATTATAAATGAGTATTTAGACATGTTTCCCAAAGGTCTTCTAGGCATTCCTCCCAAAAGGAAAATAGACTTCGGCATTGATTTTCTTCTAGATAGTCAACCTATTTCTATTCCTCCATAGAGAATGGCACCAGCAGAACTCTTGGAACTGAAATATCTATTGAAGGATCTCTTAGATAAGGGATTCATTAGGCCCAGTGTATCCCTATGGGGTGCACCAGTCTTATTCGTGCACAACAAAGATGGTTCTCTCAGGATGTTTATCGATTATCGTTGGCTCAATAAAGTTACAGTCAAGAAAAAGTATCCTCTTCCCAAAATAGATGACTTATTTAACCAACTTCAGTGTGCCAGTTAATTCTTCAAAATTGTCCTCAGATCAGGCTACCATTAACTTAGAGTTAAAGAATGTGACATCCCAAAGATAGTTTTCCATACTCGGTATGGACACTTTGAGTTTCTAGTTATGTCCTTTTGTTTTACCAATTCCCCATCTGCTTTCATGGACTTGATGAACCGTGTGTTCAAGAAGTACTTGGACATGTTCATCATAGTCTTCATAGATGATATCCTGGTCTATTCTTTCATAGAGCGTGATCATTCAGACCAGCTCAGGATTGTTCTTCAGACTCTCAGAGATCACCAGCTATTCGCCAAATTTTGTAAGTGCGAGTTTTGGCTAAGATATATATCATTCCTTGGCCATATTATTTCCGTTGATTGCATTAGAGTAGATCCTCAGAAGACCAAAGTGGTAAGAACTTTGCCTCGCCCTACCTCTCCATCAGATATCAGGATTTTCTTGGGATTGGCTAGCTATTATAGAATGTTTTTCAAGAGATTTTCTTCTATTGCATCCCCCATGTCTATATTGACTTAGAAGAAGGTCAAGTTTCAGTGGTCAAATCCTTGTGAGAAGAGTTTTCAAGAATTGAAGATTCGACTCACCTCAGCTCCAGGTCTAGTTCTTCCAGATGGTTCAGATGGGTTCGTGGTATATTGTGATGCGTCTAGAGTGGGTTTAGGTTGTGTCCTCATGCAGCATGGTAAGGTCATAGCCTATGTCTCATACAGTTAAAACCCCATGAGAAGAATTATCCTACTCATGATCTTGAGTTAGCAGCCGTAGTATTTTCCTTAAAGATTTGGAGGCATTATCTATATAAAATTCATGTAGATGTCTTCATGGATCCTAAGAGTCTCCAGTATGTCTTTTCTAAGAAAGATATCAATCTTTGTCAGAGAAGCTGGTTAGAGCTTTTGAAAGATTATGACATGAGTGTCCTTTACCAATCGGGCAAGGACAATGTTGTGACCGACGCTCTCAGTAGACTCTCCATGGGTAGTGTTTCTCACATCAAGGACAACAAGAAAAAGATAGCTCAGGAAATGCATCATCTCGCCAGACTAGGTGTTTGCTTAGTCGATTCTTTAGAGGGTGGTGTATGTGTTAAGAGTAGTTCAGAGTCATCACTAGTTGCTGAGGTCAAAGAAAAGAAAGACAGGGATCCTAGACTTTTCAAGCTAAAGGATTCAGTTCAAAATCAGAGAGTAGAGATTTTCTCTCAAGGGGGAGATAGGGTTTTTTGTTGTTAGGATCGTTTGTGCGTTCCAAATGTAGATGACTTAAAGCAGTGGATTCTTGTAGAAGTGCATAGTGCACAATACTCTATTCATTCAGGAGCCACTAAGATGTACCGCAACTTGCGGGAAATCTATTGGTGGAGTGGGATGAAGAGAGATATTGTAGATTTGTGGCTAAGTGTGCTATATGTCACCAAGTTGAGATAGAGCATTAGAAGCTTAGTAGACCCATGCAGGATTTCACCATTCCTTCTTGGAAGTGGGAATAAGTGAACATAGACTTCGTGATGGATTTTCCTCAAACTCATCATCAGCACGATTTATTTTGAGTTATTGTAGACAGGATGATAAAGTTAGCTTATTTCTTTCCAGTTTATACCTCTTATTTAGCTGAGGATTACACCAAACTCTATATTAGGGAGTTTGTCAGATTACATGGTGTTCCATTATCTATTATTTCAGACAAAGGTACCCAATTCACCTCTCACTTCTAGAAAGCATTCTAAAAGAGTCTTGGTACCCAAGTCCATCTCAGTATAACCTTTCATCCTCAAATAGATGGTCAAGCAGAAAGGACTATTCAGACTCTTGAAGATATGATAAGGGCATGTGCAATTGATTTCAAGGGAATTTAGGATGACCACTTTTCTTTGATTGAGTTTGCATACAACTATAGCTATCATTCCAGTATTAAAATGGCTTCATTAGAAGCTCTCTATAGAAGGAGGTGTAGATCTCCAATTGGTTGGTTTGAAGTTAGTGAGGCCTTAGTTATAGGTCCTAACTTGGTTTTTGACACCTTAGAGAATGTTCAGTTGAACCGAGAGACACTTTGGGCTGCTCAGAGCCGACAGAAGTCTTCTGCTGATGTTCATAGAAAGGATCTTGAGTTTGAGGTCGATGACTATGTCTATCTCAAGATCTCTCCCATGAAGGGAGTGAAAAGGTTTGGCAAGAAAGGGAAACTCAGTCCCCGCTATGTCGGTCCCTTCAAGATTCTCTATCGTTTAGGAAAGGTAACTTATAAGCGTGAACTGCCTTCAAAGTTGGTCTCAGTTCATCCGGTCTTCCATGTATCCTTGCTCAAGAAGGGTGTAGGTGACCTAGCAATTGTAGTCTCTTTTCAAAGCGTTGATGTTCAGAACAGTCTTTGTTATGAAGAGATTCTAGTCGAAATCTTAGACTATTAGACTCGTTGATTGAGGAACAAAGAGGTCCCTCTAGCTAAGGTTCTTTGGCAAAATCAGTCCGTTGAGGGAGCTACTTGGGAAGCAGAACCAGGTATACGTACCAAGTATCCTTACCTCTTCTAAGTCAATTTAGATCAAGATCAAGGTAATAGTTTGCCTTAAGTTTATTCAGTTTCATATTCATGTTTCTATTACAAACGTGGTATCTACTACCATTTCATACTCTGTCATGCATTTATGTATCAGTTTAGTTATAAAATCATGCATCATCGTTGCATTCTCCTCTTGAGAAACTCATTTTATCAGAACACTCAGTCATGCATTCATGTACCAGTTAGCCATACATCATATGTGCATGAGTTTAGTATATTTAGCATGTCAGTCATAAAGTCATGCCTCAACCACTCATGTTCAGTTCATGTTCATTTATTATTTTCTCTATTAGTTAGTCTCATTCGAGGATGAATGATCTGAAGGGGGAGATATTGTAATACCCGTGCTTATTCCTAGCTAGAAATCATCTCAAGGATGTTAGTACTTGCCTTGAAATACAGATCTATTTTTTTACCCATGGTATTTTTTAGATTTCTACTTTCTCTGATGTGGGAAATTAAGTTAGCTTTCTACGATACTAATTTTTTCCAAATCCAACACTAGACAAGGAAGTTATGGATGTTTTACTCAGAACTAACCTAAATGCCCAAGTGCGACGTCCAAGTTGACGGACCACCACTTTGACCGTCACAGCCAAGGCAGTAGGGTCACGTTCTGGATAAGGATTGATGGACGAGTTGACGGACCATCAGATTTTTGACAAACCGTCATCCAAGCTATTAACTCTTATCCAGTAAACCCCATTTCTGGTCCATGTATGATGGTCGAAATGATGGACCATCAAGTTCCTGACGGACCTTCAGTCGGGTCGTCATACGCCAGTTCAGCTTACTTCCAGGCCTTTTTAACAGGGGTATTTTGGTCACTTACCACTCACCTATATATACCCAGATAAGTCTAAATTCAACCATTTTTCTCATTATTATTTCACAAACAAAAACTAGGGTGTCTCTTTAACTTTAATCTCCAACAACAAGACCCAATCTTCTTCAAAAATCAAAGGATTTCAAATCCTTCAAGTTCAAAAACATCAAGAACCTTGAGACAGGTATGCGTAGTGTTCATCTATGGATCCATTTCGTTCATAGAGCTCAAAAACTATGTTTTAAATATTTTTTGATTGTCTTGTTTTGATATGAGCATGTACATGTTGATGATTGTTGTTTAAGTTTCAAGATGATATCTAAAGGTGATTTGATGAAGTATATGTGTTTGTTAGTTGAAACCCATGATCCTAATGTGGCTTAATATGGTGAAATTCATGAACACACTTAAGATAAAAGAATGCATGCAAAGTGTTTAATAATATACCTAGATGATAGAATTCATGTCCCATGATTTAATAGTGCTTAAATGACAAGTCCATGATATATGCTTTATGATTTCCCATGAATTTCATGTGAGTGATATGTGTTGTTTTTGTGATATGGATTGACCATGATATTAAAGCTATGCAAGTGTATACATGTTGTATGAATTTTCCTTCTATGTATAAGATGTTGAGAACTATGCTTAGGGTGAAATCTCCTACTCATGATATAGTAAATTGTGGACTCTACTCTTACGATCAAGTCAGTCATGTGTGTCAGTTTCCTTTCATTGAGTAGTGGGGGTACTTATACCTAAAAAATATAGCTGTGTACCCAGAGCCATGTCATGTTATCACGATAATCTCAGTCAAGCCATGATCTATAGAACTAGTCGAGCATGTGACTCAGGAAACCTTAGAAATCTCATGATCCTAGTTAATGCTCAAATAGTAGCACTAATCCGTCAGTTAACAGAAGTCACTTACTCAGTCCATGTACCGTCAGTTAAATCACGTTCAGTCTCTTCAGATGGGAGTAGAAGTTAGCACCGAGTGAACCCAAGGATAGGAACTCACCTGTCAGTTTAGGGTGTGATTCTTAGTAATCATCCTTGTGTTCTTGAACTACATAACCAGCGTAGGTTGATACATCTTAACCTATTAGATTAGGGAATATGAGGTGGCTTCATCTGATAGTTTAGGGTTCCCACCATTCTTATTTTGAGTACCTGCCAGTTAAGGGTCACTCACAACTGTCCTTACTAGTGGCACGGTATTGACAACCTTCCAGTCGAGGTAGAGATTGGACCCCAACTTAGCTATATACGTTATTGGGGCATGTAGGTCAAATAACTACCTCCCACAGTTTCAGTCGTAGTCTCAATAAAAGAACTTAGATAGGTTTTCAGATTTCAGTATATTAGGACTGTCAGATACAGTTAATTTAGTTACAGAAAAAAACACAGATAGTTCTATTAGATTTAGGACTGTAAGACATAGTCATCTATGTTATTAGAATTTCAGTATTAGTCATGCTAGATATCAGTAGATCATGTATTAGTGTCCAGATCTAGATATCACGTTATCACAATCTCAGTTACTACATATGCATGTTTGCGCTCTTACATTTATATCAGTCAGTCGGTTAGCATCATTCATGCATGTATCTCATATACTCAGTACTCCCAATTGTACTGACGCATTTATGCTAGGGTACTTTTTTTCACGTTACACCATAAGTTCACAGATACGAGCTCTGGATCAAAAATAGCAGTAGCATTCTAGTGGCATTATTGTAGTGAGTCCTCATCCATTCAAGGATGATATTATTTATTTCATTTATTATTTCAGTTCAGTTTTACAAGATGGAGTTAGTTGAAGACATATTCCTTCAACTCCTTATTCAGATAGTATTTAGAGACTTTTAAATGTAGCTCAGATTTGCTTTATATTTCAGTTGTTTTGGGTATTTGTTACCCTATATGGATGTTATGATTTGTCAAATATTCTATGTTGTTGAACCTTTTGGCCCATTATTTATGTTTTCTGCACTATTATGTCATATATTGTAGTATACAGGTACAGATACCAGTCATGGGTTAGCTTGTGGTTTTTTAGCGTCACAAGCACTATGTATCTCTCCAGTTTATAAAATCAGGGTGTTACAATCACCCTCGTCTTGTTTTGCAGATCTTGGAAGATCAGCAGTTGTATGCTAAGTCCTCTAAATATGAATTCTTGTTTAACATTGTTATATTTTTGGGTCATGTTGTGTCTATTGAACGGATCATGGAGAATCCTTAGAAAGTTATTATTGTTAAGAAGTAGCCTAGACCCACGACTCTAATCGATATTCATAGCTTCTTAGTCTTAGCCAGCTATTATAGGAGGTTCATCAAATATTTTTCTTCTATCGCTGCTCCATTGACCATGTTGACTCAAAAAAAGGTGAAGTTCTTTTGGTCTGATGCTTATGAGGCTAATTTTGATGTGTTAAAATATAAGTTAAGTTTGGCTCTGGTTATGACATTACCTGATCGTATAGAGGGTTTGGTTGTCTACTGTGATGTATCCTGGGTTGGTTTAGGTTTTATATTGATGCAACATGGCAAGGCTGTTGCTTCTGCCTCTAGACAGTTAAGTATGATAAGAACTATTCGAATCATGACTTGGAGCTATTGGTTATGTTATTCACATTGAAAGTTTTGCATCATTATTTGTATGGGGTTCATGTTGATATATTTTCTAATCATAAGAGCCTAAATTATGTGTTCACTCAGAAAGAGTTTAATCTCAGGCAAAAGAGGTGGCTTGAGTTGCTTAGGATTACGATATGAGTCTTTACTATCATCCTGGTAAATAAAATTTATTTGTTGATTCTCTTAGTAGGTTATCCATAGGTTCTCTAGCTCATGTGGATGAGGATACATGGGAATTGATAAAGGATATTCACCATTTGGATAACCTTGGAGTTTGTCTCTTAAACTGTGAGGATGGTGGTATGTTTATGCAATATGTAATGCAGTAATCTCTTGGTTTGGAAATAAAGAAGAAATAGTTATTAGATCCTCTATTGAAGAAACTCAAGGATGTATAGGTAAGTAGAAGGTGATGGCTTTTAGAGTGGTGGTGATGATATCTTGATGTACAAAGGAAGGTTTTGTGTTTCGGATGTGTTTGAGTTGCAAGTAGGATTTTGGTCAAGGCTCATAAATAACGATATGTGGTTTATCCCGGCTTGAAAATGATGTATAATTACCTTAAGGAGATGTACTATTGAAATAAAATAAAATGGGATATAGCCAACTTTATGTCTAAATATATGGTGTGTCAGGAAGTGAAGGTGAAGTACATAAAGCTCGGTCGGCTATGTCAAGATATTGAATTGCCAATGTGGAAATGGGAGGTAACTAAAATGGATTTTGGTACCGGCCTTCCACGGTCACGAAATTAGTGTGACTCCATTTGGGCCATTGTGGATAGGATGTCTAAGTCTATTCGCTTCTTGCCAGTGAGGACTAATTGTTCTTTTGAGGACTATACAAAGTTATTCCTTCAGGAAGTGGTAAAGTTGCAAGTTGCACCTTTCTCGATTATTTTGGATCATAATACTCATCTCTCATTGTATTTCTGGTGCTCTTTTTAGCATGGCTTAGGGACTAAAGAGAGTCTTAGTATGGCTTTTCACCCACAATCAGATGGGCAGGCTGAAAGTGCTATTTAGACTTTGGAAGATATGTTATGATCTTGTGTAATCGACTTTGGTGGTAGTTGATTCGACCATTTGCCTCTGATTGAATATGTCTATAACACTGGTTACCATTCTAGCATTGGTACGGCCCTATTTGAGGGGTTGTATGGAAGGAAGTGTAGATCACCTATTTGGTTGTTTGAGGTTAGCAAAGCAAAAATGTTTGACCCAGATTTGGCCCACCAAGATATAGAGAAGGTGAAGGTGATTTGGGATAGGCTTAAGACCTCTCACAGCCACCAAAAGTCCTTTGTGCACATAAGGCGAAGGGACTTGGAATTCGAGGTTGAAGATCGGGTGTTCTTAAAGGTGTCTCCTATGAAGGGAGTAATCCGGTTTAGGAAGAAGGGGAAGCTCTATCCCCTATATGTTGGCGCATACTTGGTTTTGAGGAAGATAGGTAATATTGCATATGATTTGGATTTTCCATATAACATGAGTTCCATTTATCCGATATTCTATGCGTCCATGTTGCAAAATTGAGAGGGTGATCCTTCGTTGCTTCTTCCCTCATAGAACATTGATATTTCAGATTCTTTGTCCAATGAGGAGGTCCAGTGAGGATCTTCAATTGACAATTTCGCCGATTGCAAACGAAAGATGTGGCTTCGGTAAAAGTTCTATGGCGAAACCAAAATTCCAAGAAAGCTACTTAGAAAGCCGAGAAGGTGATGAAGTTCAAGTATCCATTCCTATTCTGGATTCCTAAAATTCATGCTTGAGGTATGTGTTTATCTTAACATCTTTGTATTTTGACTTTGACAGAGGAAAGATTGATTTCCTTGGCATGTTTGTTTTCTAACTTAGTTAAAGTCAAGAGTAGAGGCATGTAGAGTCCAAATCGTGCTGGTATTGCCTTGTCCCATCATTCGAGGATGAATAATCCTAAGTGGGGGTGACTGAAACACCCCAAACTTTGGCCCTTGCAAATTTCTTGAGTCTTGAACTTTTTGTTCATCATACGACTCACATCATAAGTCGTATGGTGTAGTGACAGGTCTAGGAATCCTAGTCATATTTTGGTATATGTGTTGTTAGCCTAGTTCTATCCTAGTTATGAGAGATTTCATACGAGCGTAAGGTTTGGTAAAAAGAAGTAGGGTCCAAAAGTATGTTGTCCACTATCTATCCCTTGAGGTTCTGCCTTGGATATGACTTTATGGTACTATTCGTATGGTTTATTAACGAGTTGGGAAAGGGAATCATATGTTGGACAAATGTGGTGTCCAACTATCTGTTCTTGTGACGAGTTGAAGTTACCACTAGTATGTTGTGGTGACGAGTTGGAGTGTCAAGTTGTACCCACCTACGAGTTTTCCATAACATTTAAGCTAATGGTATTTTGGACATTTCCCTCCGCAAGCCCTAAAGACCCTACGTTATGTAATACTTATTGGGCATTTATTCTACACATAGAAATATTAAAACTTCTCAAGAAAGATTGGGATAGGGTTTCTTCAAGGTGGTCATCTAGAGGCTTAATGATCAAAATATCTTCGTGAATCCTCATAACTCAAGCACGCGACTCTTCCTTCATTGTTAGTTCACAAAATTCATGTGTTTTAAACAATGTTCATGAATCATTAATGGTGGTTTAGAAAGCCATAGTTGAGGGTTTGAATACATAATGTTGAGTATAGTTTACTCGTGGTTTTAATTATAATTATACATGTTTTGATAATGGATTTACACTTGTGGGTGCTTGACAATTGTCATTTAAACTAAGGGGTCATGGTTAACCCTGACTTGATGGTTTTGTCTTGAATAATAGTTTGATAACGATATGCCCTTAATCTATTTGTGAAAATGTCAATGAGAATTATCTTGTCATATGTTGAATTGTGTTTTGAACTAACGCATTGGCCTAATGATGTAATTGGTTGGTAAATGGTTTTATAAAAGCCTTGTTGGCCTTAAATTGGTTTGAATTGCTAAATGGGTTTGAGTCCCTATATGTTGAATTGAATCGATGTCTTTCTTTAGACAATGGGTTCAAGTCCCAAAGTTGATTATGGCATTTTGTATGCTTGCAAGTTGGGTTGGTATGACAATACCAACATGATTTCTTTGGTAAGTAATTGGAATAACAGTTGTGTATGTATAATGAAAGTTTTAATACTGGCTTTAAAGAAGGATGTGTAGCCGAGCCATGACAATGGATTCCAAAGGACTAACATTGGAAACTGCGCTAGCTGATGAGAGTGTCTAACTGGCCAAAAGTTTTAAGTCCTTCTAATGGATGTATGAATGGGAGTTTCTAGTCCCCCATATTCTATATATTGGTTCTTAAGTCAACTAGATTGTGCCAGAAGGTTCGAGTCCCCCTAATGGAATATACGGATATGGATATTATCTCGTTTGTATGGAAGAACGAACTGGGGCCATTCCAGGAAGGGGAGAGCTGAGCCCATAGAGCTTGTGGATGCCTTGTTATATTACGGTTATTCTAGGCAACCCAGGTTAATTTTCTTAAATGTATGTTAAACCTTGTTCCTCTTTCCCAGCACGGTCTATTTATACATATATGATTGAATATGATGATTAGACTTGGTTTTATATGATGGAATTATTTTGTTCCTCTATCCCTGACTTACATGCTAGCGCTCCAACTACTAACCATCTCTAGAATCTGTATCCCCATGCAATGCAGGTACCAAAATTTCTTCTACCTTTCCTATATAATGATTAGGTGCTCGATTTAGTTTGTCAGTAGACATTGAAGTGGTGAACTTCTATACTTTAGAAGGCTTTATTTCATAGTATTTATATTATATCTCAGACTTTGTTTTTGGCTACTGTCAGGGACATGTTTTGACATTTTATTGACTTAAGATTCATAGAGGATTTGTTTGATTGCTTTGGACTTGGGTACGTTATTTGGGTGGATTTGACCAGTGACGGATGGTTGTCCAATTATCGGCAATTGGTTTAGACATTTCATGAATAAATATTAGTCTTCGTTTACACTATCTTGTTATATGTTCTAAATTCATCCGATGCTTGAGGTGGTTGAGCTGACTATGTTAGGTGAAAGGGGTGATCTCCGATCAACATGGAACTTGAGATACCCATCATGGCCAGGTCCAGGTTTGGGTCATGACAAACTCCAGTCAAGGCAAAACCATATTACTGGAAAGGAGCATTCAATCTCCACACTAATAACAAGGGCAACCCATCACAAGGTAATGAACCCAACCAATCTATGAGATGATTCCACAGTATCTCAATCTCAATATAAGAACCAGTATCAAGCGATGAAATAGTCACAACTAAAAGAACGGACCTCAAACTGGTCAATCTCACAAATGGAATATATAGAAAGGAATAGATAAGGTGAAAACCTTTGCAACCCTGTTGGCAAGTATATGGTTCCCAAACTCAAAAACGAGCAATACAACAAATCACCGACTCTAGAATTATAACAAAACCACAAAAGTCAACCTACTTTCATATCCGAATACATTCCTGAAGTCAATTTAACACATCTAACCAAGAGGAGCACAATCTACCTCACCATTCTAGGGGAAAGAAATCATCAAATCGGGCTATGTCTACTCGAGCCACAAAATAAGATCACAAAGAAAAATAAATTCTAACTAGATAACACTAAGCTATATAGCTACCCAGCGAGGATCAATTACACCAAGTGCTAGTATCAAATAACATCAATAACATGAAGCATTGGTAGCAATAGCAATGATAATATCAATATCAATATAATGAATAGGCAGTACCAAAATGAACATCAAAATTATGTACCACTTAGGGGCCACAATAAGGCCAATGTTCCAAGGTAAATATTTTCAAAAGAAAATGCTACACTAATAATGAGAAATATCAGCATAGATCTACTCCATCCACTACTAAAAGAAATAAACCACGGAGCAGTAACATAATCACGAATTGAATAATAAAGGACAAAATAACCAATATCAACTCATCAAGGCATATAATCATCAATGGGTATGAAAACCCAATACACATGATCAAAGTTAATTATGGCAAATAAAAGCACACCTATCATGGTGAAATCCACAATCACAAGCCTAACGGGCATTAGGAAAATAAATCTTAATGGGTCCAAACTCAAACAAACTTACTAAATCATCAACTGAGGTTCCAAGCGTACAATCTCTAACTGAATATGTCACAATTATCATGAGACTGATCTGAATAAGCTGAATGACTATAAATCCCATGAAGGGGAAACTCTCTGGTGTGTATTAGTTGATCTCTCTGCAAGAGTATCAAATCCTAAAGCATGAACTTAGTTAGAACACAAACTAATACCAAGTGGGTGGCCAACATACACTAAGAGCAAACACTAATAGAGTATACATCTTTCTCGCAATCATAGCCTATCTCAAAAATGCTAGGTTTGCGGGGAAAATATATTAACTTTATCAGATCAACTAACTCATACATGTGGCACTCTATAAACAAGTGTCTTATCATGACACAGCCAAACCACGATAATGGATTACTCTGAGATAGCCCAAAGGACCATACAAAAACTCTATAAATCTGATCTGGAATCTACCCACTAAAATTATCATGACTAATTTGAGAACCACTCATAGTTTGGAATACTATCTGTATAGAGTTGATACACTGCAAGTGAAGCTGAAATCTACCAAAAGAATCCTTACTCCTAAATAAAATACAATTAGCACTATATGGATGGTATAGCCTTTTGCTGCTATTTTTATAAGTGTCAATACATGCTCTCTATGGTCCTCTCTTAATCAACAACTCAAGGGAAAAGAGACTCAGCTATTATCAACTACTCCAACACCAAAGAGACTAAACATATTAGTCCCCTAACACATCCATGCACCAATGTCCTACTCAAATGGACGTAGCATAAGAATGAGTCTAACCCACCCAATAAATATAATCTCAAACTCAAAAATTGATATAAAACCCTGATGAACACTAATGACCCCATTGTGGTCTAATATCTACTTGATGGTTCAAATTCTATTGATAGAAAGAGAGTGATCTATAACATGAGATGGATCCCTAATACTGAACTTCGAAGGGTTTAATCAGTCATGAGCTCAACTAGATCCTAGATTAGCCCCAAATATGTGGCTGACGTTGAAGATCTTTGATATCCATCCTTAAATTTCTAGGCCAACGCTGCATAAAAACTCTAGAAATACATGCTAAAGTCTCGTCTACATTTGTCGACAAACTTGCATTGTTCTTTGTGCATAGAATAGAGTCAATGAATGTATTTAAGGTTCATAGAAATACAGAAACATTAAAAGGATTTAAGGAGTGAATTTCCAATGAATGTCATTATAGCCTCCCAAAGATAGGTTATGAATGTCTCCGTACCAATCTACAGGTATCTACTAACACTTAGCTCTTGTACAAATACATCGGTAAAACCTAAGTTCTGATACAAATTTTTCATGACCTAATTTCTTGTATTATAATGATAACTATTATATCTCACCTGTAGGAAAGCCAAACCCATAATCTAGAATGGATAGTAAATGACTACCAAATAAAATAAGGAAACAATAAGAAGTGAATAAAACAAAAGTTCAAATACATAAACAAATCCCAAGAAGTAATAAGTATAAACTATCCTATTCTAGTAATATTCATGAATCTCAATACTATAACATATATTACTAGCCTATATATAAAGTACAAGTGGAAAGAAGAAACATATAAAGATACAAGGCCAAGGAATGAGAATAGAATGTGAATAATTACAGGAAGGGATATATAATTGTTCCGTATTATATGAAGTCAACTCAAGGAATAACCTAAATCACCATGTCTTCATCTTTAAGGCCTCATTATAATTCTATTAGGATCTAATATTATCATGCTCAGGCTTTCTAATCCATATATCTAAACATGATATAAACAGGCATAATGATGCAATCATCAGATAGAAGAGGCCAAAAATATACCTCAAATTTTGATATTGAATCAATGATGAATCTGTCATAAACTACTCAAAATAATGATCATAACAATGATAATAACAATATAAATAACAACATAGGCAATCGACTATTTTGGATAACAAAACATCTAGTCAAGCCTATGTGTACCCTCACGACCCCAGTCTCGGAAGATTCAATTAATATACAACACAAGGCATATTCATCACTCATATTTATGTTACAATCCTATGCTGACTAACAGACATAGGTACATACTGCTGGTAGGTAATGCACATGAAAGAATGAATAATAGAATCCATAATACCATAATTATCATCATCATAATCGTCATCATCTTAATGAACCTTCGGCCTTGCCGGGAATATAATCATAACAACATCCTCTAGCCTTGCAGGGTATCAATATCATCATCACAATATCCTTCGACCTTGTTGGGCATCATCATATCATAATATATAAATCAAGTCACATAATATAAAGCAAGCACAACAAGGGCTAAAGTAAAATACAAGCCCTACAAGGGCTAAAGAAAATAGATATAAAAAGAGAAACAAGGTAGATTATATTTCCTTAATTCATCATTCTACATCAATATGACGTAATTAGTAAGTATATGTATATAATAGGTTCACGACTCAAGATGTTGCTAAAAGAATGTCAATTTTTAAGTTTATTGCTCTTAGGAAACCTCGAGACTAATGTAATACCCCAAATTTTGATGTCATAAACCTCTCATCCTTTCTCATGAGATCAGATCTGATGCAAAGTAATGGTTACTCATAAGTTGACACTCTCATTTCTATCTTACCCATATAGTTATTTTTCTTGAGGATCCATGCACTTGCAGACCAGTTCAGTAGCTCATTATTTTTGAGATCCAGTGATTCAGTTCTATTAGTTACACATGATAGCTTGAAGACTAATATTCCTCTATGTTTCAGGTTAATTATCCACATTCGAGGACGAATGTTCCCAAGGGAGAGATAATGTAATACCCTGTATTTTCATGCTAGAATTCTAATCGTCATTCCTGCATGTCTAAGCTCTAATCCAAGTGATTCTCAAATGAATACAAGTTTCATGATCATTATCCTAGTCTATGGAGTAGTTTAGAGGTGAAAAATATTTATAGCAATGACCTAGAACAAAGTTGAGCTAAGACCAATTAATTCATCTAAAGTTTGACATTCGATTCTACAAGGGTCAACTTCAAACATAAATATCTCTTAATATACATGAAATTTTTCATCTAAAGACCTATCAAATTGTAAATAATTGAATTATCTTTCCAACAATACAAATTTCATCAAAATCCAACACTCGAGTAAGGAGTTATGGCTTTATGAAGTAGAGTGCATCGCCTAACCAATCACACATGGCTACTAGAATAGGTGTACGATAAGCAATGCGGCGCATACTTAAATATGTGCAATAAGCAATGTGGCCCATACTTAAATATGTGTGATAAGCAATATGGCATATATTTAAATGTGTGCGATAAGCAATACACCGTATACCTCACTTCCAAGTGCCAAAAACACCCCTATTTATGTCTATAACACGGAATTAAACTCCTATAACACAAAAATAAGTTTAATTTCTCTCAAAATCACCAAGAACATTCATTAGCGTTTCAACCTAAAAATTCAAATATCTCAAGATTCAACCATGAGTTTTCAATAATTCTTCGAAATTCGGAATCCCCATTCCAAGGTCTACAAGAAACACTCATTATTTTCACGAATAGAGTCCCAAGGTCTAGAGTTCATTTTAAGCTTCAAGTTTAAGGTATGTGGGGTTTTTCAACAAGAACATCCGTTTGTTCTTGTGCCCAAAATTTATATTATTTTCCAAAGATATAAGATTTTACAAGCTTTGATATGAATTTGAGATAGAAAATATTATCATATGTTCTTGTTCAAAAGACTATTATATTTTTATGATGTCTTGAAGATAAATTCCTTGAGTTTTGATGTTAATATCATGTTTGAAATTGAATCTCCAGATTTTCATATGAATTATACATGTTTGCTACATAAAGTGTGAATCTTGAAATATTTTGCTCAAGTACTGATATATGGGTTTTGAACCCTATATAAGAATTATGATTTTTGTGAAAGTAATGTGTTGTGCACACCTTGATATTTGAATGATTTGACCGTTTGGTCTTGAAAAAGTTATTTTTAAACTCGAATAAGAAAAGAAATCCACATTTTGATTTGTTATGAAAAGGGATAGCATGATGGCTCCCGTTGTGAATTGCTGAATTATTTTGTGGTGAATTTTCTTTAAAAAGATCTGAGCTAAGTCTGGGATTAGTCTTTAGTACCGAGTGGGAGTTATAGCTGTGTTGGTACTTCTCTAGAAATATGTGCCCCCGTAGGAGTCAGAATTAAGGCTAATTATATATAGTGATCATGAGTTTTTGGGTTTTATACTTATAGTCCTACTCTTATGGCAAGGATAGGACGGCTCTCCCCAATGTGGGTTGTACGTTGGACTCCATGTAGCTCACATAATTTATGTCGGTTATGAGATCTCCTAATGTGTGTGTGTATTCTCCTATCTAATATGAAAAGTCTTATTCTTCTATCTGAGATGAAAACATATTTGTTTGAAAGACTGAGTTTGAGAAAGTCATTATTTTTAAAAGATTTAATGAACATATATTCCAAAGAGAATGTTATGAGACTTGATTGCTTTGATGATTTGGAAACAAAATGGAAGTGCACTGAAATTTATTATGATGACTCACATGTTTCACCCGATATATTTTAATCTCTTATGATTATGATGATTTTAATTCGAGCTAAGTGAGTCATTTATATCAGTATGCATAATTTTATAAGTTGTGATGATATTAAGACATTATTTTATATATGCATTGCACCCCCATATAATTGGTACGTTTCTATGGTACTGACCCATATATTCATATGTGGGCTATATTTTCTCAAAATATAAGTACAAGGTATAGTGTACATCTTTAGATCTAGTCAGTTCACGACATCCAGTCAGCAGGTGATGAGTCCTTTTGATTCAAGTGATTGAGTTAGTTATATTATTTGAGAAGTGTTGTATTTTCTTTATTCAGTCATATTGAGTTGGTTAGTCGGGAATTATTACCCGGCTACCTACAGTCAGTACTAGTAGAGGCTTCATAGATAGTCAGTAGAACTTGATGTATTCCGTTTCAGTTTTGGTTGTAAAAGTAGAGTTGTAATCTTGTAAATTTAGTTTTGTATCTATCATATTCATAAAAGAGTTATTTTTCATAGATTTGTATAGATTTATACTTTTTATTCAGTTGCTTATGAGTTATGCTAGTAGCAGGGTTAGCTTGGGGTCACTTGTGATCCTAAGCACCGTGTGACATCTTAGGACCTGATTTTGGGGCATTACAAACTTGGTATCAGATCACAGAGTTCAAGTGTCCTAGGGTATTTATAAAGTCGTGTCTAGTAGATTCTTATGGAATGGTATGGAGACGTCTGTACTTTTTTTCAAGAGGCAACAGGGCATTTAGGAAATATCTCCATTCTTTCAAGTCTTAAATCGTGCTATTGAAAAGTTCTCCAAGAAACTTATACAGATTCTCATCTTACTCTAGATAGGCCATCTCTGCCCTATTTCCAAGGTATTAGAAATAGTTGAGCTTAATTCTCCTTAGATAGTTATGGAATTGTAAGAGAGCTACAAAAGTATCCTATCAGTACTTTTGAGTTCCAAAAAAAACTGAAGTGCTTTATCAAGCCTCTAGAAATCGTGCACTAAGCCCGAGTCAGATATGCTTTCAAATTTCTCCTTAGAATCCATAATGATAATCTATACTTCTATATCTATGTGTTTAAAGTAACATGTTCAGCAAGTTCCAGTTCTTCCCCAGCTAATGCTTTTATAATTGCTAGTAGAAGTTTCAGAAGTTTCATAAAAGCAGCTTGAGAAGAGCCTTCTTGTATGTTATAAGTCCCTCAGATTTGAAGTTATACCCTTGTTCTCATGAGTTATTTAATTAAGACAGAGTAAGGTGTATTCTTATATTGTTGAATGTTGTGTGTGAAGTTTCTATCTCTTGTATTATGTAATCTTGTTATCATTATGTTTGTGAAAAATCAAATTCTAGTGTAGCCGTGTGAGGACTATTTCGATTCACTAGTATAGTTGCTTTGTTATTCATTTAATTTTCTAGTTCAAAATTCAAAACCAAAGTCTAGTGAAGCCTTGTGAGTCCTATTTCAATTCACTAGCAACTTGTTGTTTATCTTGTCGTTCTGGTGTGAGTTAAAAGTGTGGGTTTCTGTATAGTGACAGAAGTAGTAACGCTTAGTTAAAAGTCTTGTGTTAGTTGAACTTGTGGGTTTAGAAGTGTAGTGGCAAGAATGGTAGTAAGGGAGATTTATTGAATATGTATAGTTGAATTTTTTCTTATGATTGAATTAGTAATGAAGTGATATACCCTTGTTTGTTAGTTTAATAAAGTTAGAGAAGGAGATTATTAGTTAAGGTGGATTGTTGTTTGCTTGAAGTATGAAAAGAGTTATTGATGGTATTTGTTGTGCTAGGAAAGTATAGGCTTTGATGGAAGTACTTGGTGGTTGAGTATTGTTAATTTAGGCTTTCCTGAGATTACAAGAGGAAGTTTAGTTAAAATTTATAGAGCTATGACAGTAATTTAGGTATGAACATGGGTAAATAGTAATGATGTGAAGAAAGAGGATGTGTTAACAGATTATGAATAAGATAGGCCATATGATTATGATCGATTGTCATTATGTACTAGTTTTTCTTAATGTTATGTTCTATAGTTTTGAATTGAAAACTGTGTGTGAGATTGGGCTGTAAATCATGTTTAGCTCTAGACATTAAGTTTGAACAGTTGATGGTTCGGTTGTTGATGCTAGTTATATGAAGGTGATCTAGTAGGCCTGAATAGTGTATGCAAGAGTATAAGATCATGTGTTCGTAATTAAGTATGGTGTAGAGGTGTGCCCAAGGTGCTATAGGGCTGCATTATTGTTTGAGGATTATTGCATATTGTGTGGTTATTAGTAACGTTGAGTTGTTAGGTAGAGAAAGTCTAGGTAGATAATTTATGTTGTTCTTGATAGCTAAGTTAAGCAGTTATGATTAAAGATGTTGAGTCTCTTTAGTATAATTTTATTCTCATAGTTTGGGAAAAATATAAGTTTAGAAGTGTGATCTTGGTAGGCTATAATTATGTGATTAGAGATGTAGATATGGTTGCAAATGAGAGTGTAAGTCTTTGATAATGATTATTGAAGCTAGGAATTAAGGATGGCATATGGATGGTTTGTTCTAGAATGAAGTCAGTAAGTTTGAAATTAGTTTATTTTTGTGAGTTTAGCATTTATTTGTAGATAATAGAATGATGAAATTATGGCTTAATCTCAAGGATATTTAGTAGACCATCATACTTAGAATACCAGCTTTGACCTAAGGGGTAGATGGTTAGTGAAGAATCAAATCTAGTTTTGAGAATTAGATTGTGAAACATGTCAATATTGAGTTATGATGAGATAGTGATCCCTTCTTACTCTAAGAGTATTCCTTGGATTTCAGTCATTACAACACCAAATCTATTACTTGCTTGATAAATTCATGCCACAGGCCTACGTTTATACCTATGATGTATGCTCAAGCCCATTCTCAGCTTCTAGCAAGCATGTAACAGCTTCACTCTATGATTCGAGTTATCTCTTATGAATCTATGAACTCCAGTCTTATGTTGAATAGCTCATGATAAGTATAAACTCATGTTTTAGAGTATGACCAATTTTTAAACTCATGATACTAGTGAAGTTCGCATTATATCATGCATTTCCTCAGCTTAGATTTCTTTAATGAATCCATGCCTTTGATATTTTATTCCTCATGACAAAGATAAGTGTTAATGTTATGTTTTGTAGTTTTCGTGCTTCTGGTTCATATGTGTTAGCCCTTTGGTGACCTCTTTCTATGTTAAGATAGTGGTAATGATAGTGGATAAGCAATGGTTTAGATGTGAGAGAGTTAATGACCCTCATTAATAAAGATTATTTATGCTTTTCTATCTAAGGCTAAAGTGTGAAGTAAGATTGAGGCCAAGTCTTTGATACACGTCATGGTTAGTTAGAAATTGTGTGTATGGTTTTAAGAATAGTGCAAGAAAATTGTTGTTTATAAAGGTTTAGAGTATATGCAAAGTATTCCTTTAGGGGTATTTGCCTTAAAGTTATATGTGATTTTTAATGATAGGCTTGAATGTCATGTTAGGTGTAAGATGATGAATGCAATATGCACTAGTGCATCCATATCAAGAGTTTTAAATTAGTCATTGAAGTGGTAAGGCATGTTATGCTTAGAGTGTGAGCTATAATAAGATATAGAATATTGGACCTTGTGGTTTAGACTAGTATTGTGGTTTGGCATGTTGTATCTTGTGATTTAGTGTTAGGCTTGATTATGGTGAGAGAACTTAGTTTAGTTTAGACCTTACTAGAAAGATTTTGCAGTGACAATATGAGAATTATAAGTTGAATCAAATGAGTATGGTATTTAAGGGGAATAGTATAGTTGAGAGAATATTTGAGAAGTGATGCTAAGCTTGAAAGTAAGAAGTTACGTTGCCTACCGCCTAGCAATCCTATCCTATTTTATGAGTTATATAATTATATTCCATGCTATAGAGTTATATCAATGTTGTAATTCCTTAGTCAAAAGTCTTGTTCAGAGCATGCCCAAAATTCTTTGCTCCCTAATGTCAATAGAATTTCATAGAAAAGTGCTAAAGAAATACTCCATTTGAGTATGGGTAGACAGTATGATCCAATCCATATAGCTTGTAATCTAGTTTAGCAAGCAAGGAGATAAGCTCCTATGGATTCTTAATTTTCCAGCTAGTCTTACTATCCGCAGTCTTATACATCTGCACATTCTAAGAGGCAATGCGTTCGTATCCAATTAAATTATGAATTCAGCTCAGTTCATGCATCAGTTTCAGTTTCAGATATTAAGTCATGATTCAGTTCATAAGTATCTTATGTAGTATCACAGTCTCTTCCTAGTATTTTCATCAAATTATTATCATTCGGGGATGAACGATCCCAAGAGGGGGATGTTGTAATACCCCGAGTTTTCATGTCATAAACCTCTCATCCTTTCTCATGAGATCAGATCCAGTGCAATGTAATGGTTACTCATAAGTTGACACTCTTATTTCTATCTTAGCCATATAGTTATTTTTTTTTTATGATTCATGCACTTGCAGACCAGTTCAGTAGCTCATTATTTTTGAGATCCAGTGATTCAGTTCTATTAGTAACACATGATAGCTAGAAGACTAAGATTCCTCTGTGCTTCAGGTTAATTATCCACATTTTAGGATGAATGTTCCCAAGGGGGAGATTACGAAATGCCCCGTATTTTCATAATAGAATTCTAACTGTCGTTCCTGTGCGTGTAAGCTCTAATCCAAGTGATTCTCACATGAATAAAAGTTGCATGATCACTATCCTAGTCTATGGAGTAGTTTAGAGGTGAAAAATATTCATAGTAATAACGTAGAACAAAGTTGAGCTAAGACCAATTGATTCATCCAAAGTTTGATATTCGATTCTACAAGGGTCAAGTTAAAACGTGAATATCTCTTAATATACATGGAATTTTTCATCCCAATACCTATCAAATTGTAGATAATTGAATTAGCTTTCCAACGATACCAATTTCATCAATATCCGACACCCGAGCAAGGAGTTATGGCTTTGCAAAGTAGAGTACGTCGCCTAATCAATCACACATGGCTACTGGAATAGGTGTACGATAAGCAATGCGGCACATAATTAAATGTGTATGATAAGAAATGTGGCATATACTTAAATGTATGCGATAAGCAATGCGGCACATACTTATATGTATGCGATAAGCAATGCGAAGCATACTTAAATGTGTACGATAAGCAATGCGCCGCATACCTCACTTCTAAGTACCAAAAACACCCCTATTTATGTTTATAACACGGCATTAAACTCCCATAACAATAAAATAAGTTTACTTTCTCTCAAAATCACCAAGAACATTCATTAGGGTTCAACCTAAAAATTTAAATATCTCAAGATTCAACCATGATTTTTAATAATTCTTCGAAATTCGGAATCCCCATTCCAAGGTCTACAAGAAACACTCATTATTTTCACGAATAGAGTCCCAAGGTCTAGAGTTCATTTAAAGCTTCAAGTTTAAGGTATGTGGGGTTTTTCAACAAGAACATCCTTTTGTTCTTGTGCCCAAAATTTATATTATTTTCCAAAGATATAAGATTTTACATGCTTTGATATGAATTTGAGATAGAAACTATTATCATACGTTCTTGTTCAAAAGACTATTATATTTTTATGATGTCTTGAAGATAAATTCCTTGAGTTTTGATGTTAATATCATGTTTGAAATTGAATCTCCAGATTTTCATATGAATTATACATGTTTGCTACATAAAGTGTAAATCTTGAAATATTTTACTCAAGTATTGATAAATGGGTTTTGAACCCTATTTGAGAATTATGATTTTTGTGAAAGTAATGTGTTATGCACACCTTGAGATTTGAATGATTTGACCTTTTGGTCTTGAAAGAGTTATTTTTGAACTCGAATAAGAAAAGAAATCCACATTTTGATTTATTATGAAAAGGGGTAGCATGATGGCCCCGTTGTGAATTGTTGAATTATTTTGTAGTGAATTTTCTTTGAAAAGATCTGAGCTATGTCCGGGAGTAGTCTTTAGCACCGAGTGGGAAGTATAGCTATGTTGGTACTTTCCTAGAACTACGTGCCCCCATAGGACCCGGCATTGAGGCTGATTATGTATAGTGATCACTAGTTTTTGGATTTGATTCTTTTAGTCCTACTCCGACGGCAAGGATAGGACGGCTCTCCCCAACGTGGGTTGTACGTTGGACTCCATGTGGCTCACATGGTTTGTTTTGGTTATGAGATCTCCCAATGTGTGTGTGTGTGTGTATTCTCCTATCTAATATGAAAAGTCTTATTCTTCTATCTGAGATGAAAACATATTTGTTTGAAAGACTGAGTTTGAGAAAGTCATTATTTTCGAAAGATTTAATAAACATATATTGCAAAAAGAATTTTTATGAGATTTGATTGCTTTGATGATTTGGAATTGAAATGGAAGTGAATTGAGATTTATTATGATGACTCACATGTTTCACCCGATATATTTTAATGTCTTATGATTATGATGATTTTAATTCGAGCTAAGTGAATCATTTATATTAGCATGCATAATTTTATAAACTTTGATGATATTAAGACATTATTTTATATATGCATTGCACCCCCATATGCTCGGTACGTTTCCATGGTACTGACCCACATATTCGTATGTGGGCTACATTTTCTTGAAATATAGGTACAAGGTATAGAGGCAACTAAATCTCTATAAAAATATAGAAAGGGGTCAGAATAACTCATGACTGGATTAAATAGTAGAGGCAAATCGTGGACCAGGATATATCTCTATCAAATCTTTAGAAACATCATTATTTACCTCTTTTACCCATTTAACATATATATTAAATTAGGCAGTTATTGTTGTGAGAAAATCCATTTTTATGATGGAAAGTGGGATTTAGCCCTTAGTTAGTCACAATAATAAAAAGATTATAATCTATTTGGAATTGTATTAATTACCAATGTAATAATCATGTATGTATTGAATCTATGGATGCCATCACCGGTATTCAAACATTGGAATCATAAGTATCGCACCGCATCTTCCTCAGTTCCATATAAGAGAGATAAGTATATAATCATATATATATATATATATATATTCATAAGCTACAATCGTATCCTTTACAAGAATAATAGCTTCACGGATATCAATCTCAATGGGCCAATTATAACAAGAGGAAATAGCATCTCTAAAGGCCGAATATCGCATCTAAGAGGAAATAGCATCTCTAAAGGCCAACATCATTTCTATATGGAAAACAAGGCCACAAGCCATTTAATCATTATCTGGGAAAAGTACGTTCACTATTTACCAAGCCACAAAGTAACCTTACTCTAAGGTTTTCTAGTCTCAACAATTCCTAGCATCTTCAACTAAATCCCCAAGGCTAACACAAGTTTTTTCTTAGGTGGGATGGAAAATCCTACTTCTAATTCTCAATTTCCTTGTTTAGGCAATCTACACCCCAAACTATGCTAGTATATCTAGTTAAACTTCTAGATGTTAAGTAAGCCACAACTAATTCTACAATTGGGTCTTCATCTAAAACATGTGAATTCAAATCAACTCTATCCAAACTACAATGTCAAGGTCACAACACCAGTCCAATAGAGTTCAATATAATAATCATGATCCCAACACTTAAACCATATTCCAAACCTTGTTTCATATATTATATCCACACAAAATTAGTCCAATCTAGAGAGGAGACAATGGGATTTTAAAAGGTACTAAGAATTTCGCCTTATGGGTCCAAAGCCCTCATTTAATTGGAAAGAAATTAGCAATAAAGACTAAACTATTCTAATCATAATCAATACTAACATTCACAGTCACACGCAATATATATATATATATATATATCACATCAACTTCAAAGAAAAGTGGGTAGAAGCCTACCTTAATGCCAAAACGCAAAACCTTACACCCTTCATCACATGCTCATCTTTACTTAACTATACCCAAAATGTCATCACAATATTAAAATAATAATCTACTCATCAATACAAGTCTAACGACACCTATATTGAATTATTGTGCTTTGAGTCCAAAAACGACACCAAAAACACCAAGTGGATCCCACTTATGGAAAATTCATTTCTAAGGTCAACCCAATGTTCATACATGAACAAGGAATCATAACCCTTAAGATATAGGTGAAAATAAATCAAATTTTGGGCTACAATCATCCCTAAGACAAATTGGGATTTTAGATCTAAACTAAGAACTTCAACCACGAATTCAAAGGATCCATACCTTAAACTAGAAGATATTCATTAATAGATGATAATCAAGCTCCCACATCATCCACACAACTCAATTCTGAGTTATTATACCCATTTAGATTTTTGGGTCTCATGGAAGAAGAGAAAATTCCCAAATTCGCGACTATGGGGTCTATTTATGGAATCCCATGTAAGGAAATATTGTGATCACCCTTAATGGGCTGAGATCGCAATTATAATGATCACTATAGGGCTCATGCCGCAATCGTGCTACCTCTCAACATCATATATGACAGCTGAAACATGGAGTTTTTTCATGTTTTGTCCTATTCCTCGAGACTCATTCGTAATCTAATTATTGAAAATGAACAAAGTAAACCTACTAAATTCAATGCTCCAGATGTGTTTTCAAAGTTAAATTTTCAATCCGATGTTGTTTTGACCAAATGTAGGTCACACACCCATATTTCAAAATTTTCAACTTTCCGACCAATAGGTCAAAATGAGTTCGGGTGTAATGGGACCCAAGACAAAGGTATACCTAGCCTAAAATTAATATTTTGGAGCTGCTGGAATAGCTAGAATTCACATTCAAGATCATTTTGCTGATGTTTTTGCTTGGTGGCCATTTATACTACTGAAAACTGGGTCTATGGCAATATATGCAAAAGCGTTGCAATAGCTAAGTAAACTGTAGCTATAGACGTATTGTGATGGTTATCCAACCGTTTCACCAGGTAGAATGGTGATAGCTTTATTTCTATGATTCTTGTAATGATTTTAATAACCGTTGTTATAGCTAGGCTACATTAACGGTTATAACGATCTCTACCGCAACACTTATTTGACATAAATTGCAATGAAATAAACTATTGCATGATTTTATGTAATAGTTATTATATCTAGTGCAATAGTTAAATAAATGTACCACCGGTTAACTTGATACTGTTGCAACAATTTTGTTATTAATGCTAAGATTTTTTTGTCGCATTTAAAATCTATATCGACGGTCTAAATGACCTAACACAATAGTTTACAAGTTGTTATCAAAGAATGTTATGCAACAGTTACTTGATATATTTCAATAGTCAAAATAAGTGTATTACTACAATTAACATTATACTATTGCTATAGTTTATGATTAATGCTACGTTTTTTTTCTATACATACAAACTCTATAGCGACGATTTAAATGAGTTAACACAACATTTACAAAAGTTGTTGGAATAATTTTCTATAGCAACAGTTCTAAGTTACTATTGCAACAGCTTAATTTTCTACAAAAATATGTAGCCTTGCAATGATCAGTACTAATAAATACTAATAAACTCAAATACATGATAAAAGCTACAATAAGAATCACAAAAAACTTATCAATGTTCATCTTTAAAATTGTATATCCAAAATATTAAGCTAGCCATAGTGATTAATATCCAAAAAAGTAGAAAATCGACTAAGTTTCATTGTGTTGTTGTCGATATCAAAAATATCCTAGAAAAAGTTATAGAAACCATCTGATATCTTCTTAACTATCTTCAATTTCTCATCATTTGCTTTTTCATTTTCTCCACCTACAAAAAAGGTCATGTCAATTATTTTTGACAATATGATTCTAGTTATATTTTACATGAGTACTTTCACAATTCCAAAATATAAATACATGGAGCCCAATGCAAAGTTCATGGAAACTCACAACATATATGAGATTATTATTAAAATATAAGGTAGGAAGTTTAAAAGTATCGTACTCCTATGTGACTCATAATTTGTAAATATTCCTAAGTAGTTTTAGGTCCCATGTTAAGTCTGTTTATTAACCGATAAGTATATTAGTTAGACTAAAGCATCCAGCAAGTTATGTAATCTTACAATCTCAAGATTCAATTCTTAACAAAAGTCAAAGAACTACACTGAACATAGAGACAACAAGGTAAAAATAAAACTTTGACTCAAAACCACACTAGTGGTCCTTCTGATCATTGGTTTCCCTCTTTTATTTTCTCATGAAACAAGGAGATAAGGACAAGTCACCAAGTAGTAAAAGAATAAAAAGAAGAAGAAGAACAAGAGTAAAGTCACTAATCAGTAGGAAATCCAAAGCTTTTTATCCAGCAGACTATCCATACATATGCAAATGTGGACCAGGTATTAAAAATAAATCAATATTGAATGTTATATTTGCTAAAACAAGTGATCTTATTTAAAAATTTTGATCATTAAACATAATAGAAACAATCAATAAGCAAAAACATAGAGCTTGTGTACTAACCATAAGTTTTAAAGCCAAATTTACCATATTTCTGCTCAAGGAATATCAACAATGATTAGACATTATTCTGGTATGACTTTTGCTCACAGATATATATATCCATTGGTACATTCACTTATCAGCTAGTTACTAGCAGTTCAAAGGATACCTACAGAGTAAGTATACTGTATAACTATGATATTTCTATTTGGCACTAGTCTACCAACATAGATGAGTGATTAAATCAATAAAATGAATAGTAACTACATAATTCCACTTATGAATAAATGGTACAAATGGACAAAAATAAGTAGAAACCATGTCATAAGAACTCATCCTACCAAGAAAACAATGTTAAGCGTAGCTCAAAAACTAAAAGAAGCTTCTTTATTCATGAGAAACATGGTGATAAAGTGGAACCCTAAGGTAATCAAAAAATCATTCCAACTAGAACCCAAAATCATTTCAACTCAGCATATCACTCCAACTTCCCTTTCTTGCTATGGTTTATACATGATAAAATCAAACTAGAACCCAATTTTTTTTTCAAAAATAAGGATCCACTACTAGATACTATAAAAGATCCATTGGGTCCAATTGGAAGCACATAACTATCAAGAACATCCAAAAAAGAACAAGGGATTGTCATAAAATACATATACTATAGCATGTATTATATATGTTAGTATTATAAAACACCATTAGGAAATAAATATCTAAGTACAATGTAAAATGTTGCTTCTTTCTATACACATGTATTTTTTGGTAATATAGACATGTATTATTATAAGCACCAAAGACCTTTCTCTTCCTTTTAAAATCTAACAGACGAGGTTTTAATAGAAAATCTAGTAGTATACTTTTATTCTCCCTAACTATCATTTCTTTCTTACTAATATCTTCTCCTTATATATTCACCATGTTGAACTTGGATCTATCAAACATCAATATATACCTCAAAAATGTGTTCAATAATGTCATTAGAGTTCTTGTTTAAGCGCCTAGCAGAGTTAACCTAAGAAATTAAACTATTAATATCAATATACAATTTTGAGTAGATAGGCATATAATAGCCATAGTACACAATCATGCATGGTGTAAAAATGGAAATATTCGTGTATCAGTCCAACACACAGTCCAGTGCATATTTTTTTAATCATGAAATACTGATGAATCTTAAAATTTTCTGGAATATAATAAGCAGTGACATACTATAGAATATACTTTAGTTTTTACTACAAATGATCACAAATAGCATGCATAACAGTATTGAACTAATTAAAGTAATTAACCTTTATTCAGTGGTTACATGCATACATACTTCTAATTTTATTAGTCAAATCTTCAGTTAATGGATGCTTGTGCACCACGTTAATTCTTAGGTAAGTCCTTAATTGTCATATATATGCAAAAATAGTTACAGGGTGAACTAATGAACTAGAGTTTCGTTATTGAACTCATATAAACTATAGTGTCATTATTATAGGAAATTTGTCTACTAAAGCTAAAAATAAATATGAGCTAAACACTCTGTAGTTCAAATTATGTTCCTGGAATGGAAACACTTTCCCAATGACATAAATATGACCTATACTAAATATGTCATTGTCATCGAATAAGAATATGAAAGAATTAGAATGAAACTAGTGAAAAAGAAAATGACAGAAGCTAAATTTCAATTGTAACGAAGCAACAATAGGAGAAAGAGTGAAAGAACAAAAAAAAGAAAAAGTAGTAGTACTAACCTTTAGTTTCTCCTGATGGTCAAGAATGAGCACAAAATACTAGCAGGTCAGGTTTAAGTTGTAGATCAGGGTTAAGGCGTTGATGTCTTGTGATGATGCTAATTGCAATTTGTTGTTGCATTATACCCTTTTGTACCTCAAATTTTTCTAGCATTCTTTATTTCATCCTCTCTTCTTTTTTCTCTATTTTTTGTTGCAATAGTTTATTGGTAGAGGATGTAGGATCTACCGCTTTCTCTTTCAATGTTGTCCTGGTAACTCCACGTCCATACAATCTTATACAACCTAGATGCTTAGGTCCCATGACTAATGTAAAGACATCAACTGACTCAGTATCATTTTCTGTTTATTTAGTTTGTATTTTCTCCATTTTAGCTTATAAATAAAAGGCAAGAGAAAGGATTTAATTAATTATAACTGAGTCAATAATTAAAGGCAAATAAATTATATCGACAAACATTAATTAGGAAATTCCATACAATTTTGCAAATTATCTCACCATAGGATTCCTTGTAGATTCAATTCAATTTTCTTGATCGTGTTTATACCTCTCTCTTCTTAGTTGCTCCTCTTTCTAGGGATCTAATGGTCGTAGACCACCTTCTTGTGACTATGTTGAAGAATTCTTTCCCTCCTTTGAGTTCTCAGTTGACTTTTTCAATTCGGAACTCTTAGTCGAGCTGATGGCGAGATCAATTTTTTGTTCGAGGTTCAGACTCCGCACCTTCAACTAATTCAAGTAATTCAGTCAGTAGGAAAGTCATATCACTGAACATTGGACCGGTTGGTAGTTCCTCATCGTGCATTGACTGACTCCTCCTGGGGTTGAAAACAGCGCTCTGAAACCGGTGGGAAACAACAATGAATGTTCCTACGTACCACATTAATTCAATCACATAGTTAGTTGGACAAATGAACAAAGATATCTTTCCTAGACACAACACTAGCAGCTTTTTTTTCTTTTCCTAGTTATAAAAAACATGACATAATAATTCATCTGAGTAGGGAAATGATTTAATAGTTAATTAAAAATTAGAGAAAACATCAAACCTCGTGTATTAATGAAAAACTTCTCTTTCCAATGGTGTGAGGATACCTCAACTTTTTTTTATTCTCTGTATTAGTATGGGATGTTTTCTACAATATTATGTCATCATATATATATATATATATATATATATAAACAACACTAGTTAAACTACTATCCCGCAAGAAGGACCGTGACAATGGCTCTTTAAATGTGGAAAAAACTATAATTTTTCTGAAAAGCGGTAAACTATAGTGACATTTATATGTTACTTGAGTTTTCTCGTAGTTCCAATAATCAAGGAAACCTTATATTCTACTTGTAGAACATAATTAGTCATTTTTTCAATTCAAATTTCATTATTGGGATATCGTTTATAATGTCGACGCTTGAACCAACACTCATACATTCTCCAAGCATCTTGAATTATTTTTAAGGCCTATTTCAGCCCAGCATTAGGAATGTCATATTTCTCCTAAAAGTTGGTTCAATATAGTTAGTATAAAAAATATAAAATATCTTCAACTAGAATTTAAAATTGAAACTTCAAACCTTGATGTATTTCCACATGTCTTTTTTTATGTTCACTTTCTCCCAATTCTTAACAGTGAGAGGGCAAAAAGTCAAATTTTGTGCAAGTGAGCCAAGAAATTTTCTCAACTATTGTACAACTCCTATAGTAGTACCAATTTGTTGGTTGTGCTTATTTAACATAATCAATTTACGTTCAGTCCTCCCAGGTACACTATACAACTTTGTTATGCCTTTTTTTCATTTTCAGCAGGAGGACCTACAATAATTATGAAATAAATAAAATCAATAATTCATTAATATTAGTTTGATATCTGAATGAAATGTATATATTATTGCCTTGCTCTGTAGATTGCTCATTTTTGTCATGAGTGCTAGCATCCAGTAACACTTGTTGCCCATTTTCGAGTATTGTTTGTGTTGCAGAAAAGGTAGAATGCAATATGTTTGGCTGCCCATTTTATGGAATTTCTTTTTTTGCCAAAAAGGTTGAATTCAGTAATAGTTATAGCCCATATTTCGGAGTTGTTTCTTTTTTAGAATGGGTAGAATGCAGTGACTCTTGCTGCCCATTTTGTAGATTTGCTTGTGTTGTATTTTAGGTAGAATGCAGTGGCCTTTTTATCACTTATTTTTGTACTTCTTGTGCTATAGTAGAGGTAGAACCAAGAAATAATTTTTGCACTTGTTTTAGCACTTCTTGTGCCACAGGAGAGGAAGAATTCAATGGCACTTGCTTTACCTTTTCTAGTAGTTCTTGCACAAGATGAGGGGTAGAATACAATGGCACTTATTGTAATTATTCTTGCACTTGAGAACCTTCTAATGGACATTGTTGCTTTTCGGATTTTTAACATGTAGTCTGAATAGTTTTTTTGGTTCCTTGCAATGAATTCTTTAACATTGTAAGTGACCCAGCAGAAACAGATCTTGATCTTGTAAGCTTTTTGTTTTTTGTTGGACATCTTTCTTGATTCATAACTATTCAAAAATCTATCAACTTAAACTAAATAGATGTTAGTCAAAAATTTAAATTAGACAATAATAAATACTGCCCAGCTAAAAACATAGATGGTTCAGTGATTGCTAGCCTTCCAACATACAATATGATCATCTTATATATGTATCCAAATTAATGTCCCAACATAGATAACCTTTCTCCATCTTTTTCTTTTAAATTTCAATTCCATAATCAATTATTCCTATATTCATATTACCATATAGCAATATAAATCAATTATCCAGGTCTGACTGAAAGTAGATCCAATATTTTTTCAAAGATTTATGTGTTTAAAGCTTACATATCTTTAGGTATTCAATATTCATCACTTTATACATGTCGGAATACTGATCACTAAGTGGTGTTATGTCACCCATAAAGTATAAGTGTCTACGTAATATCACAAGGACATTTTCATGCAACTATTTGAGGATCTTGAATAGGTTATTTGACACTCCAGGGATCTTGAATAGGTTATTTGTGGATCGTGATCTCATAGAAATGTATATTATTATAGTAGTAGCACATATGAGGGTTATTGTGTTATTTTTCCTTAATATTTCTTATTCGTTTGGCTATAGCATTGCACAACAGGATGCTCTTTTTCACAGCATCAAATCACTTTTTATGAACAAACCTTTGATGATTGTATGAAACAAACTGATTTATATCCATTAGAAGGGATTTTTGAGGAAGAAAAGAAGTTAGTCACAGATATGAAAGATGAAGATTAAGTGATTGGTAAAGGAGGTGAGCCAATAGATGAAGTAGGTATATTGTTAATTATGAGCACTTTCACTGAAGATGGCATAATTTCGATGAAAAATGTCGCTTGTAAAAGGTTACTGAATCAAAGGGTTGAATTCAAAATGAAATCAAAAAAGTTGAAATACTATTTGAACCGTTTCTATGTTGCTATCCCCAAACCACATGATCAGAAAGAGAGGCCACCATGTATAACTGAGGCAGTGTTGGAAGCCAAGTGAAGTAGGCTGAGGTAGATGCTTAGAAAGAGAAAATAAATCTTACGAGAGATCTGGAAAATAAGAATAGAGGTGCTGGTATTTATTCTGTGAAATTGAGGAATCACTATCTATTAGAAAATAATGAGTGGAAGGAAGATAGAATACCTAAAATTTTAGATAGGTACAATGTCTATGATTTTGTTGACCCTAATAACATACAAGGCTTGAAGATTTTAAGAGAGAAGTAGGTCTACATTAGGATTAAAAAGAAAATGATGATTTTTAGATGTATAGTGCAGAGTTGAACCCTGAAGAACAAGCAGCTTTAGCTGAAATTTTAAAAAGGAAAAGTTTGCTCATTCAATAGCATAGAATTAAGAAGAGCACCGCATAGAGCTGACCCACTATACCAAGAAAGTAAGGAGAAGCAATTTACTTTAAAAATAATGGGAAGATAGTTATTTGTTTTTGGAGCAGATCCAACTACAGCTATCAAGCGAGACCGAAGCAAGTCAAGGGTTCGTAAGCAAGAGAGATTAGCTGAACGTGGAGATAAAATTTGTAATAATGAAATGGATGTAGATGACGTTACTCCTAGAAAGAAGAAATATAGGTCTAGATCATATTCCATGGCAAGATCAAGGTCAATGTCAGGGCCTCCAAATGAATTTGTTCCAAGAGAGGGCTTCAAGGACAAACCGTAGAAAGAAAGGGCTATTAAGATGTTTAAGAAATATGATAATAAGAGAAACAAGGATGCTCGGTGGGGAGAGGCTGATAGAGTAATTCGTACTCTGAAACCAAAACATCTCTTCTCTGGAAAAAGATCAAGTTGCAAAACTGACAGGTGGTAGTATGAAATGAAAAAAAAGAACATTTATTGGAAGGTCAATTCAACTAAACTTGTTTTGGGACACTTCAGTAGATGAATTTAGTCGCCTCTATTAGCAATTCGGAGGCTTTTATTATTATTATTTTATTTAAGACTACATATTTGAAGTTTTAAAATTTGTGCTAATATGCTTGTGTTTATTGCCTTGTATTATGCAATTTTGGACAAGATTTTTGTATCTTACCTCTTCTTTAGCAACACAAAAGACTAAAATTTAAAGAGGGATTAGGGGAAACAATCAGATAAGGTGGAAATAGATAGCTACAGTTAAGCAGAAACATACCTCCAAGCATTCTTTAATACATTTTGTAGAGAAATATTGGCATAATAACTTGTAAAATCCTTAGATGACATTGTTAGCTAAGTTACTAAATATAATGTCAACTTTCAGGTAAACTAGAAACACTTAATAGTTCATAAAATTTTCTATTATAGAGTTGGGTGAAGATTTAAAATTTAACCACTATATGACTTATTTCTGCTCTAGGCATGATTAATTATGACTTGATTGAAAGGATTTCAAAAGTGTATCAACAGTACTTGGAGTTCGTCACACTTGAGAATAACTTGTTAGTGTCTTATTTTATGTGTTGTCTACTCTTGTTGTTGTCATTTACAACATGATTCAAGGTATAGACCGCTTGAGTTTCAAGAGGTTTTTATAGAGATAGAAGATTAATTGAATGAGTATAAGAAGGATGTTAAAGAGGTAAATAAATGGACTAGTGGGAACTCAGGGGTTGGATTTGATAATGTGGTTGGCAATATAAAGCTTTTGATGGATGTTGTAAATTACAGAGGACAAGCATATGACTAATAAGTTCACCAATATTGAACACTAGGATAGGATACAAATAATGTCACTGGTTGTATTAGTTTCTCATTGATAAGCACACCAATGCACACTAGGTTGTATAAGTTTCTCAAGGATACAAATAATTTTACTGAGATAAACAGAGTCACTAATAATAGTGCAATACATACCTTGTGTGCTCCACAAATATATCAATAGTGAAGTTACTAGTCTCTTTTCCACTAGCTTTGTTCAAATCAGAATACTGAAAAACCTATAAATTTAAAAGAAACTTCAAATAAAATTATAAGTAAAAATGAAAAATAATTAACTAGAAATAAATATGAATAACCATAAAAAAACTTTTAAAAGGATATTTATCAATCAATAGAAAAAAAATTTACAATCTTAAGAAAATTCAAAATCTCTCTTTTAATCATCTGCCTCATCCAATCCCAATTAGAATTATCAATCGCATCCTCCTCATCTAATATTTCTATAGTTTTATCTTGTAAAACTTGTTCATTAGAAGGCATAGCAACAACATTAATGGGTACATATTCTCTTGACCATATTATGTCTTCATTATACAATCTACCTGAGGAACCAATTTCATCATTAGGCTCCCTCAAAAATGTTTCTCTAATTTTTGGAGAATTCTCTTCCACCAAATCATGTAAATCAATAGGAAATTTTTCCTCGAATAGTAAACCCCCTTTTCAACTGGATCTTCCACATAAAAAAAATTGATGAACATGTGATGCGAATATAAAATGGTCATTTGTACTATATAATCTGTTAAAGTATACACGGGTTAACAGAGTATACACGAGTTAACCCATGTTCATCTACTTCATTATGAAACCAATCATATCTAAACAAAACAACACTAAAACAACCATAATAATCAATCTCAATGATATCATGAATAACTCTATAATCGATAACTTCTCTATCAAAGGGATTTTGGTCCTTAGCACTAGCAAAACTATCAGTTCTTATTGATAAAGTCACTCCACTATTTTGTCTCTTGCATGGGGCATTCCGATTTTTAGTATGAAATCAGTATCCGGTAATGCAATATTTAGTATATCTCTTGGCCACTCAATTAGGCCATTTAGCTAACCTTAGTAAATAATTGTGCATTTCAGCATTTTTAACATTCTATTCAAACTAATTGTTGAATTCCTAACTATGATTCCTTGCTCTTGACCAAGCGCTCGATCTAGTATTATTACTTAATAAATTCTTATGTACCCTGCAATCATGATATTTTGAATTTAATCATAAGGCCTTTATAAATAAACCTAAATGTATGTTACTTATCATAATAAATTAAATGATATTTAAAATATAATTAATCGTTCTATAATTCATCTTACTCAATAAACTTTTCTACTTGCTCATCTCCAGAGTTGAATAGGATATACCGATATGCTTCATAATGTAGCTGTGAATCCATAAAAAAGTGGAATCTTTTTTCTTCTCATGTCCAATTGGATGACCTATCTTAGGCAATATAAGTGACATATTCTAAACGGATTCATCATCCTCAGCTTGATCCTCAGATTTGTACCCGCTAAATCTTGTCTTCATACCATCATGCAGGTATCTCGAACAAAGTGTCAGACATTCTTCCACCAAAAACCCCTCTGCTATTGATGCTTCAAGACAAGATCGATTACAAATAATGCCTTTAACTTACATAATTTCCTCTCAATGGGATACATTGAAGGACAATGAGTTGGACCCCAAGCTTAATTTAATTCACTAAATGAATAGGCAAATGTACCATCATATCAAAATATGTAGGATGGAAAAAATTTTCAAGTTTAGAATTTATTTTAACAATCTTAGGCTCCAATTTTTCAAGATCATTCCTCCTTATAACCTTACTTCAGATCACTCAAAAGAAATTACCCAACCTAATCAAGGACAATGAAACATTCTTGGGAAATACTTTTCTAACAGCAACCTGGAGCAGATAATAATGCAATATAATATGAGCATCATGACTCTTGTACCCAGATATTTTCATCTCATTTACATGCACACGGTCCAATATATATGAAGCACACCCTATTGGTAATGTGGCATTTTTCATGACGCTGTAAAATATTTTGTTTTGTTCTATTTTCATAAAGAAACTAGATTTAGCTACACTTACTCATCCAGCATCATCTTCTTTTGGTTGTAGCTCTTTCATGTCCCTATTTCTTGTAAGTCATAGTGAGAATTTACATGATCCTTTGAATTCCCATCTATCTCCAATCATGTACCAATCAAACCATCACATATATTCTTTTCTATATGTATAGGATCAAGATTGTGCCTTAATTTATTATGTGGACAATATGACAATTAAAAAAATGGATCTTTTCATTCATGGACCCTGATTATCTCGAAACCTTTTATTGTTTATCTTTCCAAATGTATGGTGCAAATCCTGTAGCTCTTTAGGTACTTATATACCTGACAAAGGTGTAGGGGCATATCTATGCTCCTCCTGAACATCAAATGACTTCTTATCTTATCGAAAAGGATGACCAGGAGGAAAAAATCTATGATGACCCAAGTATCATATCTTACGACTATGTTTGAGATACTAAGAGTATGTGTCATAATTATAAGTGAAGATTGCCAATTTTCCCTTGGTGCTCCATACATAAATTATTGCTAATGTTGAAAAATCACTAACTATCCATAATAAGGCTACACGCATTCAGAATATTTGGTTGGTTTTGATATCATATGTTTTTATTCCATTTTCCCACAGTTCATTGAATTCTTTAATTAATGGTTAAAGGTACACATCAATATAATTTTCACAAGATGGTAGACCTAGAATGATCATTGACAAGATAAGATACTCTGACTTTATTCAAATCCATGGTGATAAATTATAGCATCAACATAACTGGCCATGTGCTGTGAGAAATAATCATGTTTTGAAATGGGTTGAAACCATCACTTGTGAGACCAAGCCTAATATTACGAGGATCTATTGAGATGTGTGGGTACAAACTATCAAAATTCTTTCATTCTTATCTATCAGCAGGATTCCTTATATTCCTATTATTAGGCCATTCAGTAGCATGTCATCTCATTGCAGCAGCTGTTTCAGGAGACATGAATATCCTTTGAAGTCTAGTCTTTAAGGGAAAGTACCTTAAAACCTTTGTAGGAATTTTTTAACTTCCATTAGCTGAGGCATGACTAATATTTTACCATCTAGAAGACCCACAGACAATGCAGTTTTCTATGTTCTTATTATCTATCCAAAACAACATGCAACCATTAGGGCAATCATGGATTTTTTCATAATAAAGACCAAATCTCTTATCACCTTTATATCTTTGTTAAAAGACTTTAGTGGCTGCGCAAAGGGACATGCCTCTTTCAATAAATCTAGCAAGTCATAAAAGGCTATAGTACTCAATCCAAGAAAGGGTTTAAACAAGTACAACTGAATGGTGAAACTTGGTTTAGAGAAATTTTCACACCCTGGATATAATTGTTTCTTCCCTTCCTCCAATAGTTTAAGAAAATTCTTTTCATCTTTGGGTAATCCCTCTCCCGCTCCTTCATATCCTAACTCAACATCAATATTTCTAAATGTATCATGAAGTAGTCCATCAATATCATCACGCAAATTAGAACATTTATCATTGTTGTTTGAGTGAGGTGTATTTGTCGGGGAAGTTCCTTCTCTATGAAAAATCCATTTGGTGTAACCGTCAACAAACCCTTCGTCATATATGTGATCTTTCACCACTTCTCTAAAATGCCTATAGCAATTCATTTACTTTCTACAAGGGCATAGTATTTTATTTCCTTTATAAGCTCATTCAATGGCCTTATCAAGAAAATATTTAACTCCACATTCATACTCGTCTGACCATCTATTGTAGCTTATCCAACTTCTATCATCATTATCCATTAAAATCCTATTAACATAAGCAAAGCGCAGATATTGAGATTCTCATAGATGGAAAGCTAAAATTTGAAGCCAATATTAGATCCCTTTAGTAATATGTGACCAAAAATAAAGAATAGACTCATACATATTCAATGAAGTTAAAATTTACATCTCTTTAGAAATAAGGTACTATAATTAAAATATACTACTCTATTAAATTACAAGTCCTAAATTTCATGCCAAAATCAGAGTACGTATAGAGCATAGAGTGATTTAGGTAAGTACAAAGTTGTTCAAAGTCAAGCTGTTGGAATCTGCAAATAGTTGCAACACATGAAACTTATTTGAGATACAATATTGGCATATTAAACTAAAATAATAAAAGGATGAGCAAATGAATAAGAATCAATGAAAAGTTCAAGGTGACCTTTTATTAAGACATCCAAAATACAATAGGGTCAAAGAATGCATCAAGATAAGAGAAATCTAAATAAAAAATAGACCATACCACAAAAATATCCAGCTACAGATATCCTCCTTGTTGATTTCTTCCTCAGCTCAAAACTGGAAAAACTCACAATGCCTAACAACAATGAGATAAATGATCATACGACCATCAAGAAGACTATGCTTCTTATTAAGGCAGCTTTTTACAGAAATCAGTCAAGTCAAAATTCAAACACAGAAGTAAAGAGGATATACCAAATAATATAAAAGAGCCATTATTTATCTCAAGAAAACAAAGACCTGGACAATATTTAAATAATGTGATAATCAAAATGCAAAAACTACAAGAATAATGCTACTAAAATGGGTATAAATAGAGAAATAGATATGGTGCATTAAACTACCACCAATCCTATCTTACATTACAACAAGATGACAACACTTGACTATTTACTATCATTCAAGCCTATTCTGCGATCTTCATAACCTCTTATCTAAAGTCATTATCCTGATAAGCTCAATATCCATCATATCCTACAAAAGCTTATTAATAGAGGAAAATGGTATTATTATTTAAATAATTGATAGAAAAATAGAAAGATACAGTAGGTAAATAATGATACATCCAAACAAACATCAAGACAAATGCCAAGTTGTTAGTATTGAGCCAGCCAACTAATCCAATTCATAAAAAGGGGACAATGGCAACTATTTTTTACCAAACAAGGTAATCTGTTGTGGGGCTATGATATACCATCTCATGTTGAAAATGATAGACATTAGCCACTGCAGCAAGATGCAACTTTAGTCTCGACATATACTAAAACTAGAAGTGCAAATAGATATTTAATGTAACAGATGCGAAAAGCTAATTACAATGAACTAATAAAAAGTTCACTGTCCATATTTTGACATATACTAAAACTGGATGTCTAAATAGATATTTAATGTTAATTATTTGAGGTTCATTTAGATTCTCTTTTCCTAACACTCTAAAGACCAAATAGAACAATTCATCTTCAAGTAGGAAACTTTAAATAGTATGGAATATGAATAGCTAAGTTTAATGCCTAATGCAATGGAAATTTCTTACAATTTCTTTGTATGTGTGTGGTCACACTTCTGTGGAGGCCATGTACTAATCTTCTTTTGTATGTTTCAAATTTATATAACTTCACATGTATATATAAAAGGGAATTATTAATGCATGTATATATAACTGCACTATTTTGTAATGAGGTTGTCCTTTACAACCAGTTGAAAGGTTCAATAAACTTGGTAGGACTTCCCCTTGCATTGCCATCAACATTATACTAGTGAACATAATAATCTTTGTATCACACTAGAATGAGATTATTTTGCCTTTCAATTCTAGTGGTGTGTCAACTGATCTGGATATTTTGTAATTTGAGTCTCTACTGAGATTGCATAAGTTCAGAAAATAATAAAAATACTATTGTTGTTGTTGCTCTTCTATAGGGTCAAAATATAGGCCAATATATATATATGAAAACCCTTGTTATGCCCAGTGTGTAGGTTCTTTCTTACTTTCCAAAACCTATTTTAACAATATACTTCAATTAATTAACTCATAGAATGCGGAGCGTGAATACCTAATGAACAACAACACAACTTATAATTACCCCCAAAACATGTATTTGAAAGTGAGTTGTTGATACATATCCATATATTTCAAAAGACATGAGTGATATTTAGTTCTAGGCGGTTGGTTCATTAACAATTGAATCTTTGATAAAATTTGCAAAGTATTTGTAGAGACTGATGTGAAATATTAACTATACTGTTCTATTCTGTGATGGAAATTGGCATTGTTAGCTACCAACTAGTTAAATAGTTAGCAGTACTTTCTCTTTGTAAGGCCATCGATATTATAATGAGCAGATCAATGCAAAGGAGGGGGACTTTCTCATAGAAATCATCTCTAATTGAATAGAAGAAAATGACCTTTTGAGATTTCTTATGTATTAAAATAAAGGTCCATCGCAAAAAAAAGCAAAACTAAATCACAATTGATAAGGTTAATTAAATGCTATTCTATCTTAATTGAAATAATTCAGGATTTTAGTCATAGATTATACCCAACAAGAAACTTGTACATTCACAGAAATTAGTAAATCGAACACTCATGCAATAGAAAATTAAATACGAACATTAAGAAAAATTAGGAAAAATCAAACACCCAACCAAAAATTGAGTCGCATGTTACTAGAAACAAGAATATCCAATTTAATAGTTCATGCAATTGAAATTCAACATCAATGTTATTAGAAATCAAATATACTAACCGCAAATGTTGTTTCTTCAATTAAAATATCTCAAATTGAATAAAAGCCCTAGAATTTGGGCCCCATATATAACAAATTCATAGAAACCTATAAATATAAGAGAATTCCCAAAATTGTGCTCCAACCATGCTTAATCTTCTCAGAATAATCAAAGAAACCCTAAAATATAAGAGAATTCTGAAAGATTTATCTTTTATTTAGCTTACTATGATTCTAAAAATGGTGACTATTCATCTATTAAAAAATGTATGGATACATCTTCAGCTATTTATCTTCAAAAACAACTTTATGTTGCCAAGAAATCACTAATTTTTGCGGCTAGTTTGCGGATGAAAGTAAAGAAGTCGAAGAGAAATTTATTTTCGTGGATGTTTTACGAATGTCACCAATTTTTGGTTTTCCCCAATGGAAGTAACAGAGAAAATTAGGGTTTGATTTTTTGTTTTCGCGGCTTATAAATATTGGAGGGTTCTACTTTTTATTTTCATAGGATATGAAAATAAGTGAGGGGAATATATAGAGGAATTTAAGAACTGTTGCAATTGAAAAGTGGGTGTTGTTATAGATTATATAATTGAAATGGGTGTTAAAGTTTTGTTATATGAACACCCTGTTGCAGCGATAATAAATCAGTGACAGTGGTTATATTACTAAATTGTGGCATTAGAATCAAACTTTTTGGTAATGGTTGTAATCGTCGCTATACTTAGTCTATAGCAATGGCTTATGAACCATTGCTAAAAGGTTTGTTATGAGCTTGTGTAATTGAGTTTGGTGGTAGTTGATTTGACCATTTGCCTCTGATTAAATTTGCCTATAACACTAGTTACCATTCTAGCATTGGCATGGCTCCGTTGGAGGCATTGTATGGAAGGAGGTGTATATTACCTATTGGGTGGTTTGAGGTTGGCAAAGAAAAAATATTTGGCTCGGATTTGGCTCACTATGAAATAGAGAAGGCGATTTGGGATAGGCTTAAGACCGCCCAAAGCCACTAAAAGTCCTTTGTGGATGTAAGGCGAAGGGACTTGGAATTTGAGGTTAGAGATTTGGTGTTCTTAAAGGTGTCGCCCATGAATGGAGTAATGCGGTTTAGGAAGAAGGGGAAGCTCAATCCCCTATATGTTAGCCCGTACTTAGTTTTAAGAATGGTAGGTAATATTGCATATGAGTTGGATTTTCCATCTAGCATGAGTTCCATTCATCTGGTGTTCTATGTGTCCATGTCGAGGGAATGAGCGGGTGATCCTTTGTTAGTTTTTCCCTTGCAGAACATTGGTATTTTTTATTCTTTGTCTGATAAGGAGGTCCCAGTGAGGACGTTGGATTGGCAATTTCAACAATTGCAAATGAAAGTTATGGCTTTGGTAAAATTTCTATGGCAGAACAAAAATTCCAATAAAGCTACTTGGAAAACCGAGGAGGCCATGAAGTCCAAGTATCCATTCCTATTCCTGATTCCTGAAATTCTTGCTTGAGGTATGTGTTATCTTAACATCTTTATATTTTGACTTTGTTAGAGGAAAGATTGATTTCCTTGGCATTTTGTTTTTCTAACTTTCTTAAAGGTAAGAGTAAAGTCATATAGAGTCCAAATCATACTTATATTGAGTTATCCCATTATTTTTGGATGAATAATCCTAAGTGGGGGAGACTGAAATGCCCTGAACATTGGACCTTGCAAATTTCTTGAGTCTTAAACTTTTTATTCATCGTACGACTCACATTATAAGTCGTATGGTATGGTGATGGGTCTAGAGACCCTAGTCATATGTTGGTATATGTGTTGTTGGCCTAGTTTTATCCTATTTACAAGAGACTCCATACGAGTCATAAGGTTTGGTAACAAGAAGTAGAGTCCAATAGTATGTTGTCCAGTGTCTAGCCCTTGATGTTCTTCCTTAGATACGACTTGATTGTACTAGTCGTATGGTTTATTAACGAGTTGGGAAAGGGAGTCGTATGATAGAAAAAATATGGTATCCAACTTTCTTTTCTTATGACAACTCGAAGGTACCACTCATATATTATGGTGATAAGTTAGAGAGCCAAGTTGTACCCACTTACGAGTTTTCCACAACTTTTAATCTGAGGGTCTATTGGACATTTCCCTCCCCAAGCCCTAAAGACCCCACGTCTTATAACAATTATTGGGTATTTATAGTTTACTTAGAAAGATTAAAAATTCTCAAGAAAGATTGGGCTAGGGTTTCTTAAAGGTGGTCATCAAGAGGCTTAAGGATCAAAATCTCTTTGTGAATCTTCGTAACTCAGGCATGTGAATCTTCCTTCATTGTTAGTTCACAAAATTTATGTGTTTTAAACAGTGTTCACGAATCATTAATGGTGGTTTTGAAAACCATAGAGTATTATTTTCTCATAGTTTAAATTATAATTATACATATTTTGATAATGGATTTACACATAGGGGTGCTTGGGAATTGTCATTTAAACTAAGGGGTCATGGTTAACCCTAACTTGATGGTTTCTAGCTTGAATAATGGTTTGATAATGGTATGTTTTAATACCTCGTATATTTCTAAGCTAGAAAATAAACCATTATTCTTACGTATGAAACCTCTTATCCTGTGATTCATATTTGAATTCATGACTTACATTGAGTATCCTAGTGAGAAAAGAGCTTATGATGTGTTAAGCGTGTTCATAAGAGTCACTTAGAGCAAGGCAAGCTAAGATCTTTTGAATTCATCAAGTTTTAGTGTTTGATTTTGCAATAATCATGTTTGAAAGAGCATAACTTTATGTATATTGCATATTTAGACCTACCAAATTATAGAGGATCGAATTAGCTTTCCAACGATACCAATTTTACCAAAATTTGACACCTGAGCAAGAAGTTATGGCTTTGCAAAGTGGAGTGTGTCGCCTATCAAATCTCCTAAGGCTACTGGAATGTTTATGCCATAAGTTGGGCAATGCACAACCTAACTTACTCCATAAGTTATGCGACGCACAACCTAGCTTACATGATAAGTTGTGCGCCGCATATCTTATGGCCCAAGTGACATAAACACCCCATTTTTTAGTTACTTAAAGGACAAAATGGGTATTTCCCACCCCCTATATAAGACTATAACATAGGATTTAGCCTTAATTCAACCAAAATATAGTGATTTCTCTCAAAAATCTCTCAAGAACAAGTTAGGGTTCTTAATTGGGGATTCAAATTCAAGAAAATTCCACCATAAATCTTTGTAGAATCACGTACTAAGGTATGTATACTGTTGAATTATGGATTTCTTTCTTCCATAGAGCTTAAGAACCCTAATTCAAATTATAAATGATGATGTTTATGTTGTGGGTTGTTTGTAACCATGTTTATCTTATTGTATGATTCTCAAGTTGGGGTCTTTATGTGTTTTTCATAAAACTACATTAGCTTGCAAGTTGAAATCGATGAATTGAATTGTTTATCATGTGTAATTAGATTATTACACCTATACCCTAGGTTGTGCATGTAATGTGTTTGATAAAATGCCAAAAAAGATAGAAATTGTGTATTATAGCTCAATTGTGATCCATATGATAAGTGCATGTTTTACCCTTATGTTCAAAAGACTCCCATGCTTTTGATGTACAATGTAGATGTTTATTGGAATGCTCATGATGTTAGAGTATGAAATTATTACATTGAGTATATGCGTTACTACCATGTACAAGATTATGATAACCATGGACTTCATGTAATCCCCAACTTATTGTATTATGGATTGTTGATGTTGGTCATGTATTCAAGAATGTCATGCCTTGTCATTTTCCTTATATCGATTCCTAGGGGTACTTGTACCCGACAATATAGTTGTGTGCCTAGAGCCAGTGTCATGTTTTTATGATATCCTCAGTCAAGCCATGTTTAGTAGAATTCAGTCAGTCATGTAACTCCGAAAAACTCAGTAAACTCAGTAATCCCTGTAATCTCAGAAAGCCCAAAAATTTAGTAATCTTAGTAGTATTCCGTTAGTCAGTGGAACTCAATGAACTCAGTCCAGTTTAGTTCACTTAATCATGTTCAGTGTCTATTCAGATGGGAGTATGATTTAGCACCAAGTGAACCCAAGGATGAGTACACACACTAACAGTTGAGGGTGTTATCCTTAGAAGCAATCCTTGCATTCCAGAACTATGTAGCCTGCATAGGTTAAGACATCAACACTAACAGATGAGGGTTGATGATGTGGATAAACACTGTCAGATGAGGGTCCCAGCGTTCTCTTTAAGGGATACTATCAAATGAGGGTCACCCACAGCTTGTCTTTACCAGTGGTGCTGTATTGACCCCTTTTCAATTAGGGTTACAGATTAGACCCCAACTTAGCTATAATGCATTATTTGAGGCATGTCGGTTAGATAACTACTTTTTACAGTCTCAATCTCAGTAAAAGAGCTCAGATAGTTTTTCAAATTTCAGGATTGTCAGATACAGTCAACTCAGCACATTATGGAACCCAGCTAGTTCCATCAAAACCTAGACTGTCAGATATATTCGCTCAATATTAGTTATATCAGTTATCAGTAACTCATGTTATCAGTAATCAGTACCATCACGCATTCAGTTACAGTCACTTATTCATGCATGTATTCTCACGTTCATGTTATACAGTCAATTAGCATTGTTCATGCATTTGAACCCTTTGCATTCAGCCTAGCTCACTTGCATACCAGTACATTCAATTGTACTGGCACATTTGTGCTATGGTGTTATTCTATACCATAGGTTCAGAATCACGAGCTCCACAGCATCAGTAGCATTCCATTTTCAGCAGTCATTGTTAGTAGTGAGTCCTCATCCTTTGAGTACATGATCATTACTTAGTCTATTTCAGTAGTTGGAGTTAGGATGGGACATGTTCCATCAACTCCTTATTCAGACAGTTCAGTTTTAGAGGCTTTTCGAACTACAGTATGTTCAAACAGTTTTGTTTTAGTTTGTTTTGGTATTGATATACCGTACTTTTAGATGTTATGTTTTATCAGTTTTGAACCTTATGGCCTTTCAGCCTTTATTTTTTCATTTATACAATATATTATGTAGTGTTCAGGTATAGATATCAATCATGGGTCAACTTGTGGTCCTTTGGGATCATGAGCACCATTTAGCACTCCGGGTACCAGTTTGGGGCGTTACAAACTTGGTATCAGAACCTAAGGTTTAACAGTGTCCTAGGAAGTCTGAAAAGCCTCATCTAGTAGAGTATTGTGCATGGGTATGTTGTTCACCACACTTATGTACAGGAAGCTATGAAATGTTTTAGGAACAATTTCCCTTCTTTCAGTATTCTTGTTATGCCAATGAGCATGAGCTCAAATTTAAATCTCATTCTAATCCATTTCTCCCTTTTGTTATAGAACATGCCTCCCAAAAGAACTAATGAAAGGAGAACTGAGAATCAGTTAGTACCTCTGCCAGTTCAGGCAGATTCCCTTGACGAGCATGTCTTTTATAGCGAATTCAGAATCAAGTCCCTTACCTTATCTTACTAAATAGTAGCTGAGAGTAATGAGCAGGCTATTTTCCCACCCAGGCATATGATTCATGCCTAAAATATTATGGTTGGAAAGCATAAAAAGAGAGAAAATAAGAAAGTGAGAACAAGTAATTTCAATTTCGCTCAACCTAAGTCAGAGGGTGGTAACCGTTATCAATTCCGCCCAAAGGCATCCATTATAGTTCCTTCCTCATCTAGTGCTCCATTTCCTAAATTTAGAGATAGAGCGTCAGTTCCTAAACCTCTGGGCAGTGGTAGTAGTGCCCGGACCAATCCTCTTTGTTAGACTTGTGGTAAACATCACAAGGGTATTTGTAGAGTTGGCGGTGATATTTCCTTAGGATGTGGAAAGTCAGGTCACAAAGTCCGATGCTACCCTAAGGCTGGTCCATGAAGTCAGCATAACCATCCTTCAGTTCAGTCCAATCGGCCGAATCAGTAGGGTACCACATATAGTGCCACCAATGGGCAATGCCTAAACAGAATCTATGCTCCTCAGTCCCGACATGATTAGGAAAATTCTCCTTATGTAGTCACTGGTACATTAGAGTTCTTTCACTTGCATGTGTATGCTTTGCTAGATCCAAGAGCTTCTTTGCCTTTTGTTACTCCTTATATAGCAATTGATTTCGGAGTTAGTCCCGAAATTCTAGTAGAGCCCTTCTTAGTCTCTACCCCAGTGGATAGAACCATCATAGCCCGGTGGGTATACAGGAACTGCTCGGTTATGGTATCTCAAAAATTCACTTCAGCAGAGTTAGTTGAATTAGAGATGACTAATTTTGAATGCCATTCTAGGCATGGATTGGCTTCATACCTTCTATGCCATAGTCGATTGTAGAAATAAAATTGTCCAGTTTTAATTTTCGACTGAACCTTTCTTTGAGTAGAAGGGTTGTATTTTGGCATTCAGGGGTCAATTTGTTTCCTACCTACGAGCTAAGAAAATGATATCTTAGGAATGTGTCTATTATCTTATTCGAGTTAAGGACTCTAGTTTCGAAACTCCTAGCCTTAAGTCGGTTCCAGTAGTGAATAAATACGTAGATATCTTTCCTAAAGATCTTCTAGGAATTCCTTTCGAAAGGTAAATAGACTTCAATATTAATCTTCTTCAAGATACTCATCCCATATCTATTCCACCATGTAGAATGGCACCAGCAGAACTCAGGGAACTAAAAGAATAGTTAAAGGATCTCATAGATAAGGGATTCATCAAACCCAGTGTTTCCCTATGGGGTGCACAAGTTTTATTCATACAAAAGAAAGGTGGTTCTCTTAGAATGTGCATAGATCACCATCAGATCAATAAAGTCACGGTCAATAACAAGTATCCACTTCCCAGAATCAATGACTTGTTTGACCAACTTCAGAGTGTCTGTTAATTTCTCTAAGATAGACCTTAGATCAAGTTATCATCATCTCAGGGTCAGAGAAGGTGACATTTTGAAAATGGCTTTTTGAACTCGATACGGTTACTTTGAATTCTTAGTCATGTCATTTGGTCTTACCAATTCCCTAACAGCTTTCATAGACTTGATGAACCAAGTGTTCAACTAGAACTTGGACATTTTTGTCATAGTCTTCATAGATGACATCCTTGTCTATTCCCGAAATGAGTGTGATCCTGCAGACCATCGCAGAATAGTATTACAGACCCTCAAAACCCATCAGTTATCAAGATATCTATTCATGCTCCACATGTCAGCTCTATGATCATCACTCATATTCGTGCATTTTAGTGAAAATAATGTATGCTTACAGTTCCTATTATAAGGAGTTCTAGTTCAATTAGTGTTACAAATCATGTTCCATGAGTACAGAAATTTCAAAATCAGGTCATGCAGCTCATGAATCATACACTCGTGTAATGCTTTACATTATGCTTAGCTCACATGACTCATGATCCACTCATAATGATCAGCCAAACTCAGACTATACCCTTAGTTTATATCCTTTAGTGAATTATTGGGATGATGTTCTATCCCTCGAGTCTCAGTTATAGAGTCGGTTCAATAATTAATATTTAGTAAAGGAATCAGATAGTCCTACAAAACCATGGCTTTCAGCTATCAGTTACTTAACCATTAGAATTTAGTACTTCAGTACAAGTCTAAACCTCAGTTACCAAAAACCAGTATTTAGTCCCAACTACAGCCTTAGTTATAGTTATAGTCTCAATTACCATCTTAGCTACAATATCAGTCCTAGTCCTAGCCTGTTTATCATGTCAGTAACTCAATTTAGTTTTATGTTTACTCGATTATAGCGTAGATTTATAAGTCTCTCAGTTGTCAGCCTTCCAGTACCTCCATTTACAAGACTATTCCAGAATCATGTTATTCTCCTGGTGTTGCATTCTCAAATAATACAGTTACCCTCAATTCATGCATAGTTATCTTATATCACTCAGTCAGTCCTTATCTACTATGCATAATGCTCTGTAGTTACAGTCCAGTTATTCAAGACTAAGTACAGTTCCATTTAGTAGACCCAGTATTTAGCTATCAGTCATTCAATGAATCAGATAAGTTAGTATGTTTTGTCATTCGTACTCAGCACTCATGCAAATATTTTCAGTAATCTCAGGTGAAGAAGAAGTACTTCAGTTAAGTATAATTTTTCAGTATGAGTTAGATCGATCAGCCAGTAATTCAGTTTAGCAATAAGGCAACAAGTTCGTATGGTATGGTTTCCCATCTTTCCACCTAGTCCTACTATCAGAAATCTCTAGAATGTAACTATTCCAAGATAGAAAGTCCTATTAGTTGCAAGATCAGCTCAGTTCATGTATTATATCTCAGTTTCAGATCCCAAATATTCAGTCACAATTCAGTTCGTAGGTGCCATGTACATCATCCCAGTTTTCCTCACTATCTCAGTCAAGTCAGTATTCTTCTAGGGGCATAATGTCCCAAGGGGGAGATGCTCCAAACCCCCGAGCTATCATTCCTTAAATCCTCTAATTTTTATTTGTGTAATGAATCTAGTTTGGATTTGTGGGTACCCATAGTTGACCCTCTATCTCTAATATCAGTCTTAAGCCATGTACTTAATGGCTCAGTTTAGTTTATAATACCTAGCCCCTATCACATGTTACAGACTCAACCATGTTCTTATGTTCCCATTCATGTGTGTTTAGAAAGGATCTCAAGATGAGGTTAGAAAATTTTGTGTGTTTAAAAATATCTCCCATAAAGAGAGTGAAGAGTTTCTGCAAGAAGGGAAAGCTCAGTCCGCAATATGTCGGTCCCTTTAAAATTCTCAGTCGCTTTGGAAAAGTAGCTTATGATCTCGAGTCACCTTCAGATGTAGCTTTAGTGCATCTAATATTTTATGTCTCCTTGCTTAAGAAATACATAGGTGACCCAGCATTAGTAGTCCCTATTGAGGGCGTAGACATTAAGAAAAACCTCTCTTTTAAAGAGATTCCAGTCAAAAATTCTTGACTACCAGATTCGTAGACTGAGGAACAAAGAGGTCCCTCTAGTCAAAGTTCTTTGGTGGAATCAGTCCGTTGAGGGAGCTACTTGGGATACAAAAGTAGACATGCAATCCAAGTAACCTCACCTCTTCTCCAATAATCCAAGTTCAGCCTAAGATTATAGCTTTCCTTAAGCTTATTCAGTTTCATGTTCAAATTTCAATTACAAACCAGTTTCATGATCAAATTCCCATCATAAACTTGGTATCAAATACCATTGCATATTCATTCATGTGTTCATGCTTCAGATCAGTCATGTATTGATGCATCAGATATGTATTCTCCTAGTGAGAAACTCAGTTTATCAGAAATACTAGTCATGCATTCATGAATCAGTTTAGTCATGAAAACATGCATAAGATATGCATGCTCAGTGTAATACAATAAGCTTATCAGTCATGTCATTCATGTAATCATGTTTTAGTTTTTCATGTTCAGTGTGTACTTCATTTATCATTCCTCCCCTCTTAGTCAGTCCTATTCAAGGACCAATGTTCCCAAGGAGAAGATATTGTAATACCCTGTATATTTCTAAGCTAGAAAATGAACCATTGTTTCTACATACGAAACCTCCTATACTATGATTCATATTTGAGTACATGACTTACAATTATTATCCTAGTTATAATAGAGTTTGTGATTTGTTAAGCGTGTTCATAAGAGTCACTTAAAGTAAGGCAAGCTAAGAGCTTTTGAATCCATCAAGATTTAGTGTTTGATTTTGTAAGAGTCATCTTTGAATGAGCACAACATGATGTATATTTGGTATTTTTTCAGATTTAGACCCACAAAATTGTATAGGATCAAATTATCTTCCCAACGATACCAATTTTACAAAAATCCAGCACACGAGCAAGAAGTTTTGGATTTGCAAAGGGGAGTGCATCGCCTAACAAATTGCCTAAGGCTACTGGAATGGATATGCCATAAGTTGTACAACGTACAACCTAACTCATGCCATAAGTTGTATGACGCACAACCTAACTTATGTCATAAGTTGTGCGACACACAACCTAGCTTATGCGATAAGTTGTGCGCCCCATATACTATGGCCCAAGTGACGTAAATGCCCCATTTTTGAGTTATTTTAAGGATAGAATGGGTATTTCCCACCCCTATATAAGGCTATAACATGGTATTTAGCCCCAATTCAACCAAAATATAGTCAATTCTCTCAAAATTACCTCAAGAACAAGTTAGGGTTCTCAAATGGGGATTCAAATTCAAGAAAAGTCCACTGTAAATCTTTATAGAATCATGTACTAAGGTATGCATAGTGTTGATTTATGGATTTCTTTCATCCATAAATCTCAAGAACCCTATTTCAAATTATAAATCATGATGTTTATGTTGTGGGTTCTTTGTAATTATGTTTATCTTGTTATATGATTCCCAAGCTTGGGTCTTTATGTGTTTTTTATGAAACTACGTTAGCATGCAAGTTGAAATCCATGAATTGAGTTGTTCATAATGTGTAATTTGATGATTACACCTATGCCCTAGGTTGTGCATGTGAAGTGTTTGATAAAATTCCTAAAAGGATAGAAATGGTGTATTATAGCTCATTTGTGATCCATACGATAAGTGCATGTTTTACCCTTATGTTCAAATGACTCAGATGATATTGATATACAATGTAGATGTCTATTGGAATGCTCATAATATTAGAGTATGAAATTATGACATTGAGTATATGCATTCCTATCATGTACCAAATTATGATAACCTTGTACTTCATAAAATCCCTAACTTATTGTATTATGGATTGTTAATGTTGGTCATGTATTCAAGAATATCATGCCTTGTCAATTTCTTTCTATCGAGTCCTAGGGGTACTTATACCCTACAATTTAGCTGTGCGCCCAGAGCCAGTGTCATGTTTTCACAATATCCTTCGTAAATCTATGTTTAGTTGAATTCAGTCACTCATGTGACTCAGGAAAACTCAGTAATCCCAGTAATCTCAGAAAGCCTAGAAATTTAGTAATCTCAGTAGTATTCTGTCAGTCAATGGAACTGAATAAACTCAGTCCAGTTTAGTTCAGTTAATCATGTTCATTTTCTATTTAGATGGAAGTAGGATTTAGCACTGAGTAAACCCAAGGATGAGGACACACACTGACAGTTGAAGGTGTGATACTTAGAAGCAATCCTTGCATTCCAGAACTATGTATCTAGCATAGGTTGATACATCAGCACTAACAGATGAGGGTTGATGAGAGGGATAAACACTATCAAATGAGGGTCCCACCATTCTTTTTTGGGGACACTACCAGATGAGGGTCACTCACAGCTTGTCTTTAACAGTGGAGCGGTATTGACACCCTTCCAATTGGGGCTACAGGTTGGACCCTAACTCAGCTATAATGCCTTATTTAAGGAATGTCGGTTAGATGACAACTTTCCATAGTCTCAGTCTTAGTAAAAGAACTCAGATAGTTCTTCAGATTTCAGGACTATCAGATACAGTCAACTAATACAGTACGAAACACAACTAGTTCTATCAAAACCTACACTGTTAGATATAGTCGCTCAATATTAGTTATATTAGTTATTAGTAATTAGACCAAGTAGTCAATATCATCTCACATTCAGTTACAGTCACTTATTCATGCATGTATTCTCACGTTTATGTTATACAGTCAGTTAGCATTGTTTATACATTTGAACTCTTTGCTTTTATCCTACCTCACAAGCATACCAGTACGTTCAATTTTACTGACGCATTTGCACTATGGTGTTATTCTATACCATAGGTTCAAAAGCACGAGCTCCAGAGTATCAATAGCAATCTAGTTTCAGCAGTCAGAGTTAGCAGTGAGTCGTCATCTTTTGAGGACATGATCATTATTCTATTCATTCATTACTTAGTTTATTTTAGTAGTTTAAGTTAGTTAGGGACATGTTCCATCAACTCCTTATTCAGATAATTCAGTTTTAGAGGCTTTTTAGACTATAATATGTTCAGAAAATTTGTTTCAGTTTGTTTTGGTATTGATATACCATACTTTAAGATGTTATGTTTTATTAGTTTTAAACCTTATGGCTTTCATCCTTTATTTCTGAATTTATACAATATATTATGCAATATTCAGGCATAGATATCAGTCATGGGTTAGCTTGTGGTCCTTCAGGGTCATGAGCACCGTGTAGCGCTTTGGGTACCAGATTTGGTGCATTAAAAACTTGGCATCAGAGTCTATGATTCAACAGTGTCCTAGGAAGTCTGAAAAGACGCATCTAGTAGAGTCTTGTGCATGGGTGCGTTATGCACCTCACTTATGTGTAGGAGGCTATGAGATGTTTTAGGAATAGTTTGCCTTCTTTCGGTATTCATGTTGTGCCAGTGAGCATTAGATCAAATTTAACTCTCAGGCAAATCCATTTCTCCCTTTCATTATAGAACATGCCTCTGAAAAGGACTAATGAAAAGAGAACTGAGAATCAGTCAGCACCTCCACCCATTCAGGTAGATTCCCTTAACGTGCATCTCTTTTATGGTGAATTTAGAATTGAGTCCCTTACCTTATCTTACTAAATAGTAGCTCATAGAAATCATTAGGTTGTTTTCCTACCCAGGAAAATGATTCATGCCTAGAAGATTGAGGTGGGAAAGCATAGAAAGGGAGAAAATAAGAGAGTGAGCACAAGTAATTTTAATTTCTCTCAGTCTAAGTTAGAGAGTGGTAATCGTTATCAGTTTCACCCAAAGGCATACATTCCAGTTCCTTTCTCAGCCAGTGCTCTAGTTCCTAAATTTCAAGATAGAGTGCCAAGTCCTAAATATTAGGGTAGTTGTAGTAGTGCCCGGACCAATCCCCTTTGTCAGACTTGTGGCAAGCATCACAAGGGTGTTTGTAGAGCTGGCAATAATGTTTGCTTAAGATGTGGCTAGTTAGGTCATATATTCTGATACTTTCCTAAGGCTGGTCCACGAAGTCAGCATAATCGTCCTTCTGTTCAGTCCGATCACCCGAATCAGTAGGGTGCTACATCCAGTGCAACGAATGGGCAATGCCCAAATAGACTCTATTCTTCTTAGTCCCGATAGGATAAGAAAAATTATCCTAATTTAGTCACTGATACATTACGGTTCTTGCACTTGATAGTTTATGCTTCGCTAGTTCTAAAAGTTTCCTTGTGTTTTGTTACTCTTTATATAGAAGGTTATTTCAGAGTCAGTCCAGAAATTCTGGCAGAGCCCTTCTCAGTCTCTACCTCAGTGGGTAAAACGATCATAGCCCAGTGGGTATACAGGAACTGTCCAGTTATGGTATCTTGAAAAGTCACTTCAGCAGACTTAGTCGAATTAAAGATGACTGATTTTGATTATTATTCTCGACATGGATTGGATTCATTCCTGCTATGACATAATTGATTGCAAAAATAGAATTCTCCAATTTCAGTTTCTAAATGAGCCTGTCCTTGAGTAGAAGGGTAGTATTTCGGCATTCACGGGTCAGTTTGTTTCCTACCTGCGGTCTAGGAAAAAGATATCTAAGGGATGTGTCTATTATCCTATTCAAGTTAAGGACTCTAGTTCTAAAACTCGCAGTCTTTAGTCAGTTTCAGTAGTGTATGAATATGTAGATGTCTTTCCTGAAGATCTTCCAAGAATTTCTCCCAAAAGGGAAATAGACTTCGACATTGATCTTCTTCCAGATACTCAGCCCATATCTATTCCACCATACAAAATGACACCAGCAAAACTCAGGGAACTGAAAGAATAGTTGAAGGATCTCATAGATAAGGGATTCACCAGATCCAGTGTTTCCCCATGGAGTACACCAATCTTTTTTATATGAAAGAAAGGCAGTTCTCTTAAAATATGCATAGATTACCGTCAGCTCAATAAAGTCACAATTAAGAACAAGTATCCACTTCTTAGAATTAATGACTTATTTGGCCAACTTTAGAGTGTCAGTTAATTTCTCTAAGATAGGCCTTAGATCAGGCTATCATTAGCATAAGGTCAGAGAAGGTAACATTCTGCAAACAGCTTTACAAACTCGGTATGGTCACTTTGAATTTTTAGTCATGTCATTTGATCTTACCAATGCCCCAGCATCTTTCATAGACTTGATGAACAGAGTATTCAGCCAGTACTTAGACATGTTTATCATAGTCTTCATAGATGACATCGTTGTCTATTCCTAAAATAAGCATTATCAGTACTCAAATTCAATAATCATATTATAATGAATTCAGTTATAGTCTCTTATTCATGCATGTATTACCACGTTTATGTTTTACAGTTAGTTAGTATAGTTTATGCATATGTACCCTTTGCATTCAGCATACCTCACATGCATACCAGTACATTCATCGTACTAATGCATTTGCGCTACGGTGTTTTACTTAATGCCATAGGTTCCAAAGCAGAAGCTCCAAAGCATCAGTATAATTTTTGTACTGAGCAATCAGTGTCAGCAGTGAGTCCTCACCCTTCGAGGACATGAGCATTATTTTATCATTTCAGTGCTTAGTTTATTTCAGTAGTTGGAGCTAGTTGAGGACATGTCCCACAAACTCCATATTCAAACAGTTAGAGGCTTTTCAGACTATTATGATTAGATAGTTATTTTAGTTGTTTTGTATATTTCATACCCCACCCAAATATTATATATTATCAGATATTATGTCTTATTTTTTAACCTTATGGCCTTTCAGCCTTTATTTCCACATTTACATAGTATGTTATGAAATGTTCTGGTACAGATATCAGTCATGGGTTAGCTTATGGTCCTTCGTGGTCATGAGAACTATGTAGCATTCCTAAGTATGAAATACTTTGAATCTTTTGGAAATCTATTTGATCATGAATCAAGATCATAGAGGTCCCCTAACTCCAGGACGACTTGAAATCTTTCCTATCGTTCAAGTTTTAGTGACCGTCAAAATTTAGATCAACTTTAATCGACCATAACTCCTTGTATATAACTAATTATAGGGCCTACTATATATCAAATGAAATATCTTTGAATTAATTTTCCAACGATACCAATTTTGTCAAAAACCAATATCGGAGAATGGAGTTATGCCTATTTTACTCCAGCATGTCTGGCTGGGAAACTGGTGACGACAACTGTGATAAGTCGTCACGTCCGTGATGGCCTATCACCAATTTCGTCAGGCTTGGGCAGATTTCTGACCCTGGTGATGACATTATTTGACAATCCATCATTCCCATGATGGCCTAACAACAATGTCGTTAACCTTAACCAGAAACTCAAAATTTCACCATTTTGTGGCAATAATTAGTGACGGCCTATCACCAACTTGACGGCTTTCACGGATGTCGTCAGCTATTTTTTTCAAAAATTTAAGGATATTTCTGCAAGGGTATTTTTTTCATTTCCCACTTTTTGTAAGCCTCTATAAATATGAGAACCCTCATTCAAACCCTAATTTCTCCATTTCTCTTCCAATTCTCTAAAGAGAAAATATCTAGGGTTTCATTCAAGAACCCTAATCTTCCAAAAATTCATCCATAATTCTTCAATATTTCTTAAATAATAAAGTTCCTCATAGTGTGGGCTTCGAGAATTATTTATTACAAGTGCGGATAGAGTCTCAAGAATTAGAATTCATCCAATTTCAAAGATTAAGGTATGTAGATATTGATTCTTGGGTCCTTTTCATCGAAGAAGCTCAAGAACCCTTTTCAAAACTCAATGATTTTTATTTTTATTAGTTGTTAATGATTTTTATGAGTTGAAATTGATTTTACATGTGTTGTTGAGTTTTGATTCATGTTTTTTTACAAGATTCATGAGCCTTGACCCTAGTAGGGGGAATCCATGTGATAATTGTGATGATTCTTCCTTATGTTGCTTTCAAAGTGATGTGTTCATTTCAAATGGGTGTAGAAATGGTTGAATAAGTAAATCGTGTTCCCCCTAGGTTTTATAAAGATCTTAGGTGAAGCATAAGGGCCATTGTAGCATGTTAAAGATGAAACCCCAAACTGTGAGTTAGTTTATGCATACCTAGTGTTTAATAAAATACCCAAGTGAATGAATTATTCCATAATACTATGATGTTTCCTTAAGCCATGTGATATCCAAATATATGTCAATATTGATATAGGTATGAAATAGTTAATGTAAAACGTTGTTGAATAGAGTACAATCTAGTAGCATGTTTCCCCTACATTATTATATGATTATGTTTCTGAGATGCTTAAAGTGACCCCTTGGCGACTGTGATGATGAATAAGATATTTGTGATCATTAAATACTTAAGGTGATTTCATGAATGATTATGATGATGAATGAATAATTATGATGATACATGAATGATTGTGATGATATATGAACGATCATGATGATGAATGAATGATTATGCTTTACTTTTATGTTATCAAGTCCTTGGGGTATTTATACTCGACAATAGAGCTGTTTTCTAGAGCCCATGTCAGTTTCTCGATAATTTTAGTGGAGCCATGATTCTCAAAACTTAGTGAACTATAGAACTCTGTATCCTCAGACAAGTGCAGAATTTAAGAAAGCTCAATAATATCAGTTATCTTTGTAATCTCTGTATCACTAGTAATCTAGCCTCAGCCCTATAATCATCTCAGATCTAATAGTATTCAAGTGATTTAATTTTAATCTCAAAAGTGATTCGAGTAATCTATTCAAGCTCTGTATCGTCAATCAGATACAATGATTTGATACCTTTTCTGTCAGATACGGAACTAAGTAATCTCAGCATAAATCAGTCAGATCGTTTGAGAAACATGATCAATAACAAATTTAGTTCAGTTATGTTCAGTTAAGAATTTAGTTCAGAGTCTTTCAGTTGGGAGTAGAAGCTAGCACCGAGCAAGGGCAGGGATGGAGGATCTCCCATCAGAGAGGCCGAGTCGCTAGGAGCAATCCCTGAACTCCAGAACTACATAGCCAGTGCAGGATGGAAGAGTCCTCATCATTAGAGGTTGTTACCGTCAGAGAGGTTTGACTATTATATTACCTCAGGCTAACTTCCTAAGAGGGTCATCCCATTAGAGAGGCTTGACCAGAGAGCTCTTTACTGGTAGAACTATATTGATACCCTTCCAGCTAGGGTTATAGGTTGGACCCCACCTGTGGTAGGTTGGGGCATGTTCGTTAAGTCACTACTTCCCACAGTTGTAATTTTAGTATCAATCCTCAAAAATCAGGACTGTGTGGTACAGTCGTCTATCTCAGTGAGGAACTCAAATAGTTTCATTGACTCATGGACCATCCCATCAGATAGGTTTGGTCTCATATATAGATTCTTAATATCATATCTAGATATCTCTCATCAGAGAGGCTTGATCTCGGTCTTAGACCATGTTGAGTATTCTTATTATCATATCTAGAGATCTCCCATCAGATAAGCTTGATCTCCATCTCAGATTCTTGTGTATTTTTGTTGTCAGATTCTGACATGATCATACTTCTTATCATTGATAATCTCTTCCAGAATAATCTGTTAGAAAAGTTGATCTCTAATTTTGTCAGTCGAAAGTAGTAAGCTCAGAATTTAGTCCTTGATGTAAGTACATCCAGAATCTCAGTTATCACTATCAGATGAGTCAGTGATTCAGTATCTCAGTGGCAGTAGTGAGTTCAGTCTGTAGTAAAGTGGTATCCAAGTTTCAGTATCTAGAGTTGCGATGATTGTGTTCTCATACGACATCTTCATGATTATTCAATTTAGATATTGTGCATGCATGAGACCTTGCATTAGCCTACCTCATCTACATACTTGGTACATTCTTGTACTGACACATTTGTGCTATGGTGTTTTATTTGACACCATTGGTTCAGAGGAACAGGATCCAGAGTATCCTTAGCAGTTCAGTCTCAATCAACAGCAGTAGCAGTGAGTTCCCTTCTTTCGAGGAAAAATCTCAGTTTATAATTATTGTTTTAGACTTTGTTTATTTTTAATTGATGGAGTTAGTTGGGGACCTATCACATCAACTCCACAGTTCAGACAGTTTAGAGGCTTTTCAGACGGATGTATTAGTATTCAATTTTTTGTATTATGAGCATTCATAGATGTGTTGAACCTTATGGCTAGTTTTCATATTTATTTTTGATATTTTGCAGTGTACAGGTACAGATATCAGTAAAGGGTTAGCTTGTGGTCCTTTGGGGTCATAAGAACTGTGTGACATCTCGAGATGGGATCTTGGGGTATTACACTAAGGTTTAATAAAGTCCTATAAAGTCTGAAAACCGCATCTAGTAGATCCTTGTACATGGGTGTGTTGTGCGCCACATCTATGTAAAGGAGGATATATGATGTTCTAGGAATAGTTTCCCTTATTTCAGTATTCACGTCGTACCAGTGAGCAAAATCTCCAGTTAATCTCTCGATGTTGTCTAATCTATTTCTCCGTTTCTTCTACGGAACATGCCTCCCAAAAGAAGAAATGGGAATCTGTCAGCCCCTCAGCCCATCCAAGAAGATCCCTTGGACGAACACATTTCTCATGCAGATTTTAGAGTTGTATTCACCACTCTTACTAATTCAGTTGCTGCTTAAAATAAATGACCAGTTGTTGTTCTGGCCAACCCAGTGGCTAATTCAGTTGCAGCCAAGATTCGAGACTTCACCCTAATGAATCCTCCATCCTTTTTGGGTCTAAGTTAGATGAGGACCCTCAAAAATTCCTTGACCAAGTTTAGAAATTAGATGTGACTCACATATGGTTCAAATAGTGGAAAGCAGAGACGGTTGTAGATACAGGGCTTATTGAGTAAGAGAAGTTTGTTACTGCCTTCTTAGATATATTTATTCCCCTAGATCTAAGAGAAGATAAGGTATTAGAGTTTATCAACCTCAGGCAGGGAAACATGACAGTGAAAGAGTATTCTCTTAAGTTTATTCAATTAGCTAGATATGCTCCCCATGTAGTGGTAGACAACAGAGCCAAGATGAGTAAGTTTGTTTCTGGGGTAAATAATAGTGTTATCAATGAGTGCAGGTCCACAATATTTAATAGTGACATGAAAATAGCCAAGCTTATGACCTATGCTTAACAGATAGAAGAGAAAATATTAAGATGAGGGATTAGCAGAATAAAAGAGCAAAGACGGGTAGTTTCAACTTTACTCAGCCTAAATTAGAAAGAGGGAATCATTCTGAACTCCATCCTAAGTCATGCATTCCAGCACCTTCCTTAGCCAGTGCTCCAGCTCCTAAGTTTAGGGATGGAAGTATAAATAGAGCGCTAGGCTCTAAGTCTCAGGGCAGTTTTAGCAGTGCCCACACCTATCCTCTTTGCTAGACTTGCGGCAAGCACTATTAGGGTACTTACAAAGCTGGCATTGGTATTTATTTTGGATATGGCAAGCCAGGCCATAGAGTTAGAGACTATCTCAGCCAGTACCTCAAGGTCAGCAGAACTGTTCCTCAGCTTAGTTCGATTGCCCAAATCAGTAGATTACCACCTCCAGTGGTACTAGTGGGAAATGCCCAAATAGTTTTTATGCTCTTTTGTCCCAGTAAGATTAGGAAAATTCTCCTGATGTGGTTACTTATATGTTACAGATCTTTCACTCCTTATATAGTAGTTGATTTTGGAGTCAGTCTCGAAATTCTAGTAGAGCCTTTTTTAGTCTCTGCCCCAGTGGGAAAAACTATCATAGCCCAGCGAGTATACAAGAACTATCCGGTTATGATATTTCAGAAAGTCACCTCAACAGACTTAGTCGAATTAGAGATGACTAATTTTGATGTCATTCTATGGATTGGCTTCATTCCTTCTATGCCACAGTTGATTGTAGAAATATAATAGTCCAGTTTTAGTTTACGAATGAACCTATCCTAGAGTGGAGGGGTAGTACTTTCTCTTTCAGAGGTCAGCTTATTTTCTACCTTCGGGCAAGGAAAATGATATCTAAGGGATATGTCAATCATCTTGTTCATGTTAAGGACTCTAGTTCCAAAACTCCCAGTCTTGAATCAGTACCAGTCGTGAATGAATATTCAGATATATTTCCCAAAGATCTTCTAAGAATTCTTCCCAAAAGGGGAATAGACTTCAGCATTGATCTTCTTCCAAATACTCAGCCTATATCTATTTTACCATATAGAATGGCACCAGCAAAACTCAAAGAATTAAAATAACAATTGAAAGGTCTCTTAGATAAGGAATTCATCAGACCCAGTGTATTCCCGTGGGGTGCACCAGTCTTATTCATGTGCAAGAAAGATGGTTCTCTCAGAATATGCATTGATTACCGTCAGCTCAATATAGTCACGGTCAAGAACAAGTATCTACTTCCCTGAATTGATGAGTTATTTGAAAAACTTCAGGGTGCTAGTTATTTCTCAAAAATAGACCTCAGATCATGCTATCATCATCTCAGAGTCTGAGAATATGACATTCCAAAAATAACCTTCCATACTCGATATGGTCACTTTGAATTCCTAGTCGTGTCCTTTGGTCTTACAATTCCCCTACAGCTTTTATGAACTTGGAGAACCATGTGTTCAAGTAGTACTTGGACATGTTTATCATAGTCTTTATCGATGACATCCTTTTCTATTCTCGCATTGAGCGTGATAATGTAAACCATCTCAGAATCGTACTTTAGACTATCATAGATCATCAGTTGTTCGCCAAATTCAGTAAGTACGAATTTTTGCTAAGGTTAGTAGTATTCCTTGGTCATATCATTTCTAGTGATGGCATTAGAGTAGATCCTCAAAATACCAAAGTAGTAAGAAACTGGCCTCATCCTGTCTCTCCACAGATATCAGAAGTTTCGTGGGTTTGGCTAGCTATTATAGATGGTTTGTTGAGGGATTTTCATCTATTGCATCCCCTATGTCTAGATTGACTCAAAAGAAAGTCAAGTTTTAGTGGTCAGATTCTTACAAGAAGAGTTTTCAGGAGTTAAAGACTCGACTCACCCCAGCTCCAGTTTTGTCTCTTCCAGATGGTTCAGATGGTTTCATAGTGTATTGTGATACATCCACAGTAGGTTTGGGTTATGTCCTCATGCAGCATGTTAAGGTCATTGCCTACACCTCCAAACATCTGAAACCCCATGAGAAGAATTATCCTACTCATGATCTTGAGTTAGCAGTCGTAGTTTTTTCCTTAACGATTTGGACGCGTTATTAATACGAAGTTCATGTAGATGTGTTCACAGATCATAAGAGCCTTCAGTATATATTTTCTCAGCAATATCTTAATTTTCATCAGAGAAGGTAGTTAGAGCTCTTGAAAGATTATCACATGAGTGCCTTTTATCATCTAGGCAAGGCCAACGTAGTGGCCGATACTGTCATTAGATTATCTATGGGTAGTGTTGCTCGTGTTAAGGATAGTAGGAAGAAGTTAGTTCAGGAAGTCCATCAGCTTACTAGACTAGGTATTCCCCTAGTCGATACAGAGAAGGGTGATATATGGGTTCATAATAATTCAAAATCATCTCTAGTTTCTGAGGTAAAAGAAAAGTAAGATAGAGATCCCAGTCTAGTCAAGTTGAAAGAGTTAGTCAAGGATCAGAAAGTTGAGGTTTTCTCCCAAGGAGGAGATGGTGTATTCCGTTGCCAGGATCAGCTGTGTGTTCAAGGTGTAGATGATTTGAGGCAGCGAATTCGTGCTGAAGCGCATGGTGCATGCTACTCTATTAATCCAGAGGCTACTAAGATGTACCAAAACTTATGAGAGATCTATTAGTGGAGTGGGATGAACAGAGATATTACAGAGTTTGTGGCTAAGTGCTCTACATGTCAGCAGGTTAAGATAGAGCATTAGAAGTCTAGTGGTTCCATGCGGGAGTTCAATAGTCCTACTTGGAAGTGGGAAGAAGTGAACATAGACTTCGTGATGGGTTTGCCTCGTACTCGCCATCAGCACGATTCAGTTTGAGTCATTGTAGACAGGATGACCGAATCAGCTCATTTCCTTCCCGTCCATACCTCTTATTCAGCCAAGGATACCAAACTCTACATCAAATAGTTAGTCATATTGCACTGTATTCCCCTATCTATTATCTTAGATAGAGGTACCTAGTTCACCTCTAACTTCTGGAAAGCATTCCAAAAGGGTCTTGGTACCCAAGTTTATCTCAGTACATCCTACCATCCTTAGACAAATGGTCAAGAAGAAAGAACAATTTAGACTCTAGAAGATATATTGTGAGTGTGTGGAATTGATTTCAAGGGAAGTTGGGACGACCACTTGCCTTTCATTGAGTTTTCATACAACAAGAAATATCATTCCAGTATTTGGATGGCTCTATTCAGAGCTCTCTATGGTAGGATATGCAGATCACCAGTCGGGTGGTTCAAAGTTAGTGAGGCCTCAGTTATAGGGCCTAACTTAGTGGTTGATGCCTTAGAAAAAGTCCAGTTGATCAGAGAAAGACTCTGAACTGCTCAAAGCCGACAAAAGTCTTATGCAGATGTGAACAGAGAGGATGTCTAGTTCGAGATTGGTGACTATATCTATCTAAAGATCTGTCCCATGAAGGGAGTGAAGAGGTTTGATTAGAAGGGAAAGATCAGTCCCTAATATGTTGTCCCTTTAAAATTGTCAGTCGTTTTGGAAAGGTAGCTTATGAGCTCGAGTTTCCTTCAGATCTAGCCTTAGTTTATCCAGTCTTCCATGTCTCTTTGCTCAAGAAGTGCATAGGTGACCCAGCAATTGTAGTCCCTATTCGGAGCATAGATGTTTAGAATGACCACTCATTCAAAGAAATTCCAATCAAAATCCTTGACTACCATACACGTAGACAAAGGAACAAAGAAGATCTGCTAGTCAAAGTTCTTTGGCGGAATTAGTCCGTTGAGGGATCTACTTGGGAAGTAGAAGCAGATATGTGGACCCAGTATCCTTACCTCTTTTCCAAAAACTCAGACTCAGCCCAAGGTAGTAGCTTTCCTTAAAGCTTATTCAGTTTCATGTTCAAGTTCCAGTTACAAACCAATTTCATGCTCGAATTCCCATATTAAACTGGGTATCCATTTTCCATTGTATATTCAATCATATGCTCATGCATCAAATCAGATATATGTTCATGCATTAGACATGCATTCTTCTTATGAGAAACTCAGTTATCAAAAATCCCAGTCATGTATTGATGAGTCAATTTAGTCATGAAATAATACATCAGATATGCATGCTCCATATGAATCTCACAAATGTCAGTCATGTAATCATGTTTCAGTTTATTATGTTTATTATGTACTTAGATTATCGTTTCTCCCATATCAATCAGTCTCATTTGAGGATGAATGTTCCCAAGGGAGAAATATTGTAATACCCCGTACTTTTACCTAGCTTAAATTCATCCTAAAGATGTCAAAGACTTATTTTAAAGATGAATCCACTTTTATACATATGGTATTTTCAATATTTTCACTTGCTATCATGTGGGAAATTGAATAAGCTTTCCATCGATACCAAATTCACCCAAATTCAACACCCGAGCAAAGAGTTAGACCTTTTTAGTGAGACAATGTATCACCTGAGCCATTAGTGCATCGCGGAGCCAGCTTAAATGGCAATTGTCACTTTCCAGTGTTTCTTCACGATAGTGACATGTCATGGAAATTGACCAATTCATAATTGTCCTTTTTCAATGAATCTCTACGATGTCTCTGTGTCGCGCCAAACTTCCTGGTCGCAAGCAAAGTGGCAACGTGATAGATCTGCGTCGCTCCACCATGTAGATTCCCAATTGTCCTGTTCCAGTGGGTTTTCACAATAATGGTGCATGCCAAGGATGAAAATCAGGAATTTTTATGTTTTTGCGATATTAAATCCCAGGGGTCATTTGGTTTTTTCCCATGACTTCAATTCCGCCCAATCACGGGATTTAGCCCTAAAAGTGCATTATTTTCTCAGTTTTGCATTAGTGTCTCAAATTAAAATAAGCTCTACTCAAGAACAAGAACCCTATCTCTCAAATTCAAGGGCCAAATCACAAGAACTCTCCATTAATCCTTCCAAATTCATTAACTCAGGCATACATAGTGTTCATTCATGGATTTCTTTAATCCATGAAGCCCCAGAATCAAGTTTTAAATCATGAATTATGAATATTATGTTGTGGGTTGATTATTTTATGTGATTATTATTGTATGGTTTCGAAGTTGGAATCTTTATGTGTTTTTATAAAATTACGTTAGTATATGAATTTAAATCCATGAATTGAGTGGTTTATGATGTGTTAATTGATGATTTGACATATTCCCCAAGTGGTGCAAGTAAGGTGTTTGATAAAATGCCTAGAAGACTAGAAATAATGTAATATAGTTCAATTGTGACTTAAGTGATGGATTCATGTTTTACCCTTATGTTCAAATAACTCTCATGCTATAAATATGCCTTGTAAATGTTTGTTGGATTGCTTATTAATTAGCCTTATGAAATTATAACATGTTTACATGTAATCCTATTCATGTATAAGTTTGTGATAACCATGTACTTCATGAAATCCCAAACTTATTGTATTATGTATTGTTGATATTGGTCATGTATTCAAGAATGTCACGCCTTGTCAGTTTCCTTCTATTAAGTCCTGGGGGTACTTGTATCCGACAATTTAATAGTGTACCTAGAGTCAGTGTCATTTTTTCACATTATCCTCAGTCAAGCCATGTTCAGTAGAATTCAGCCAGTCATGTGACTCAAGAAAATTTAGTAAACTCAGTAATCCCAGTAAATCTCAAAAAGCTCAGTAATTCAGTAATCTTAGTAGTATTTCGTTAGTCAACGGAACTCCATGAACTCAGTCCAGTTCAGCTCAATTAATCATGTTTAGTGTCTATTCAGATGGAAGTGGGAGTTAGCACCGAGTAGCCCAAGGATGGGAACTCACTTGTTATTAGAGGGTGTGATTCTTAGAAGCAATCTTTGCGCTCCAGAACTACGTAGCCAGCATAGATTGAGACATCATAACCTGTTATATGAGGGTAGAAGAGGTGGCCTAGCCTGTTATATGAGGTTCCCACCGTTCTCATTAAAGTAACCTGTTATATGAGTGTCACTCACAGTTTGTCCTTACCAGTGATGCGGTATTGACACCCATCCAATTGGGGTTACAGATTGGTGCCCAAATCATCCATAATGGAATCTTAGGGGCATGTCGATTAGATGACTACTTCCCACAGTTACAGTTTCAGTATCAGTCTCAGTAATAAAACTTAGATAGCTCTTCAAATTTTAGGACTGTTAGATACAGTCAACTCAGAATAGTATGGAACTCAACCAGTTCCATCAGAACCTAGACTGTCAGATACAGTCGCTCAGTATTAGTTATACAGTTATTATATCTCATGTTATCAGAACTTAGAATCGGTAATCATGCTATCACAATTTAGTTACAGTATCTTATTCATGCATGTATTCTCAGGTTCCTGTTATACAGTCAGTTAGTATAGTTCATACATATGTACCCTTTGCATTCACCCTACCTCGCATACATACCAGTACATTTAATTATACTGATGCATTTATGCTATGGTATTTTAATTTATGCCATAGGTTTTGAAGCACGAGATCTAGAGCATCAGTAGCATTCCAGTACTTAACAGTTAGTATTAGCAGTGTGTCCTCATCTTTCGAGGATATGAGCATTATTTTACTATTTCAGTACTTAGTCTATTTTAGTAGTTGGAGTTAGTTGGGGATTTGTCCCATCAACTCTTTATTCGGACAGTTAGAGTCTTGTAAGATTATCATAATTAGATAGTTATTTCAGTTATTTTGGGTATTTCATGCCCCACCCAGATGTTATATATTATCAGATATTATGTCTTAGTTTTGAACCTTATGGGCTTTCAGCCTTTATTTCCGCATTTATATAGTATGTTATGAAATGTTTAGGAATAGATATTAGTCATGGGTTAACTTATCGTCCTTTGAGGTCATGACCACCGTGCAGCATTCTGGGTACCAAATTCGGGGCGTTACATAAACCTTGTTACCTTTTCCCATCACGGTATCTTTATATATATATATATATATGTGTGTGTGTGTGTGTGTATAATTGAATATGATGATTTGACTTGGTTTTATATGATGGAATTATTTTATTCCTCTATCTCTGAGTTATATGCTAGCACTCCAACTGCTAACCATCTTTGAAATCTGTATCCACATGCAATGTAGGTACCAAAATTTCTTCTACCTTTCCTACGCAGAGATCAGGTGCTCGAGTTAGTTCATGAGTGGACACTAAAGTTATGAACTTCTATACTTTGGAAGTGTTTATTTCATGGTTTTTATATTCTATCTCAGACTTTGTTCAAACTTTGGTTTTTGCTACTGTTGGTGACATGTCCCGACATTTTATTGACTTTAAATTCATAGAGGCTTTGATGAATTACTGTGGACTTGGGTGTGTTGTTTTCGTGGATTGGATCGGTGACAAATGGTTGTCCAATTACCTAATTTCTTGGGTTATGATGATGCTATTATATCTCACTTATAGGCAAGCCAAATCCATAATCTGGATTAGTTAGTAAATGGCAACCAATTAAAATAAGGAAAGAATGAAAAGTGAATAAAACAAAAGTTCAAATACATGAATAAATCCAAAAAACTGGTGGTATCTTTACAAGAGCCTCTAATATAACAAGAGAACAAAAGTGAACTAACAATGGAATTACACTTATATAACTTATCTGTCAATACCATATAGAGACTAGTGTAATACATAAAAGAGAGATATGTAACACTCTAAACATCAGGAACTCACTCTAATTCACTAAATCATGGCTACTCTGCACGATGGGCCCATCAACGATGATAATCCATACTATGTTATGCACGGTGCAGAAGTGTTGAGTACCAAATGAATGGTTCTCCATAGGCAACTACCAACTGAGCACCAATGATAACGAAGAGATACAGATATATAACATATTAAAAAATTTAAACTACACGTAATTATCTAGAATCCATATAATACAACCAGTAATACAATAAAGGCAAACTACCATATTCATGTCAAAGATACTAATATATTAAGACTAAGGAAGTAACAAGGATAAACTAACCTATTCAAGTCATATTCATAAATCTCGATACTATACCATATATTACTGACCTATATGTAAAGTACATGTGGAAACAAGAAAATCTAAAGACACAAGGCCAAAGAATGAGTTTAGAATATGAACAATTACAGGAAGGGATATACGATAGTTCCATAGCTATATATAGCTAGATATATGTAAATATATATATGCTCAAATAGATATGAAGTCAACTCAACAAATAACCTAAATCATTATATCTTCATCTTTAAGGCCTCATTATAATCCTATTAGGATCAAATATTATTATGGTTAGGGTTTCTAATCCATATATCTAAACATGATATAAACAGGCATAACAATGCAATCATAAGATAGAAGAGGCCAAAAAGATACCTCAAATCTCGATATTGAATCAATGATGAATCTGTCATAAAATACTCAAAATAGTGATCATAACAATGATAATAACAATATCACTAACAACATGAGTAATCGACTATTTTAAACAACCAAACACCAAGTTGAGCCTATGTGTACCACCACGGCCCCAGGCTCAAAAGATTTAATCAATATACAATAACATAGGGCACATTCATAACTTATCTTTGTCACCATCGAATACCGACTGATAGACATAGGTACATACTGGTGATAGGTGATGCTCATGCAAGAATAAATGCAATAGAATCTAAAATACCATAATTATCCTCATAATAACCGCCATCATCTTAGTAAACATTTGGCCTTGCTGGGTGTATAATCATCACAATATCCTCTGGCTTTGAAAGGTATCAATATCATCATTACAATATCCTCCGACCTTGCTGGGCATCATCACTTCATACTATCTAAATCAGTCACATAATACAAATGAAGCCCAATGAATGTATTTAATGCCAAATAAATAATCAACATTACTGCAACTGGGAATATTTTTTACTTTTTGATTTGGATCTTCACTAGTATTTTTAACTAGGCCTTATGTAACACCCCACATTTTGGAATAGAATGAAAATTCGTCATTCATAAGCGTAGATGTTCCAAAAGCCTCAAATCCTATGTAAATTTAGTGTGTTAATCAATTATGTAGTGTGGGAATCTATTTGAGTATGAATTTAGATCATAGAGGTCCCCTAACTCAAGGACAAGTTGAAAACTTTCCTATCATTCAAGTTTTAGTGAGCGTCAAAACTTAGGTCAACTTCAATTGACCATAAATCCTTGTATATATCTAATTATTGGACCTACTATATATCAAATGAAATATCTTTGAATTATATTTCCAACAATACAAATTTGTCCCAAATCTGATATTAGAGCAAAGAGTTATGCCCATTTTACTCCAGTATGTCAGCCTGGAAAATTGACTGATGATATTTTGTGATAAGTTATCATAAGTGTGATGACTTATCATAAATATTGTCAGCCTTAGGTAGAAATCTACCCCCAGTGATGACATTTTGTGATAAGTTATCATGAGTGTAACAACTTATCACAAATGTCGTCTACCTTAGGCAGAAATCTATCAATTCCAGCCCCTTAGTGATGACATTTGTGATGACTTATCACAAGTCTGACGGCTTACCATAAATGTTGTCAGCCTTAGATTTTCAACAATTGGGAAGTGGTTTAGTAAGGGTATTTTGGTCCTTTTACTCCACTTCCCACGACTTAAAACCCTCAAGGGACGTAACTTTCTCCTATTTTTCTTCAGTTAAATATATCAAAAATTCTCTCATATACGCTCAACCACAAGATTTGGGTTTCCTCTCAAGATCATCTCCTCAAGAACAAGAACATTCTCTCCCAAAGGGGTTAAACCCTAGTCAAGAAAAAAATCAAGAGCAAGCCTAAGGATTTCTTCAAGAACCTTCAAGAAACATTAGATCTCTTTCAAGATTCAATCACTAAGGTATGTGTAGTGTTCATCCATGCATCTCTTTCATACATGGAGCTCAAGAATCATGTTTTAAATTATAAATTATGATTTCCTTATTGTGTTATGACTATATTCATGTTGATGATTGTTGTTTGGATTCAAGGTTGTATCTTGATGTGTTTTTCATGAAGCATGTGAGTAGGTTAGTTGAAACCCATGAATTATGGATGGATTAAGATTGTCAAACTGATAAGTACACCTATGCCCAAAGTTGTGCATGTAGGATGTTTGAAAAAATGCTGATAATGATAGAATCCATGTTTTTATGACTTAATAGTACTTAAATGACAAGTCCATGTTCTATTTCTTATGTTTCCACATGAATTCCATGTTATTGATATGTGTTGTTATTATGAGTTGTTGTTGTGATATGGAATGTCCATGATATTGAGGTATGCAAGTATACCCATGTTATATGTATTCACTTTCATGTATAAGTTGTTGAGAACCATGTATAGTATGAAATCCCCTACTTATGGTATTATGAATTGTGGATGTTATTCCTACGATCAAGAAGTATCATGTGTGTCAGTTTCCTTCCATCGAGTCCTGGGGGTACTTGTAGCCAAAAAATATAACTGTGTTCCTAGAGCTGAGTCAGTCTCAAGATAATTTCAGTCATGCTATGATCAGTAGAACTTAGTCTGTTACAAAATTCAGAACTCTTAGACAGTTATAAAACTTAAGAAATCTCAATAATCTAAGTATCATTATCATTCCAGCTTCAGTTTAGTACTCAACTCAGATCTCAGTGGCATTCAAGAAATCAATTTAGAACATAGTATCATTCAGTCAGATAATAAATTTAGTAGTATTCCACCAGATAACGAAACCAAGTGAGCTCAGTCATCTAAGTCAAGTAAGAAACTCAGTAATAGCTTCAGTTTAGTTCAAGTACAAGTTCTAAGAATTAGTTCAGAGTCTTTTAGTTGGGAGTAAGATCTAGCACCGAGCAAGTCCAAGGATGACAGATCCCCGTCAGAGAGGCAAGGTCATTAAGAGCAATCCTTGAAATCTAGAACTGTGTAACCACCGCAGGATGTAGGAGTCACCCATCAGAAAAAGGCTTGTCATCCGTCAGAGAGGCTTGACTATTATACTACCTTAGGCTTTACTTCCTATGAGGGTCACCCATCATATAGGCTTGACTAGAGAGGTCCTTACCTGTGGCATAGTATTGAAACCTTTCTAGTTGTGGTTACAGGTTGGACCCCACTAGTTCAGACTTGGGGCATGTTGATTAAGTGAGAACTCCCACAGTTACAGTTTCAGTATCAGTCTTCAAAGTAGAACTCAAAAATTAGGACTGTCAGATACAGTCATCAATCTCAGTAAGGAACTCAGATAGTTCCACAGATTTATAGACCACCCGCTAGATAGGCTTAGTCTAATACAAATTTATTCAGTATTAGTTCTTATCGAGGTCACCTATCAGATAGGCTTGATCTCAGTCTCAGATTTAGTTGAGTATTCTTAATATCAGTTCCAAAGATCACCCATTAGTTCGACCTGATATCAAGCTTAGTCACTCTTAATAATTATTAAAAGATTTAAACTGTCAGTTATAGTCGCTCAGTATCAGTTACATCGGTTAGGCCAGTCATCACAGACATATCAGTTATATTAGTCATCCTAGCTTACGTTATTAGTATTCAGTTCAGGACTGTTAGACACAGTCAATTAAACCATTTCTTTATAATTTGAACTGTCAGTCATAGTCGTCTATCTATTTAGTATCTCAGCATCAATAAACTCATATTGTTAGTATTCAGACTCAGTATTTAGTATCACCACGATCTCAATTTTAGTTACTTATGCATGTATGTATTCTCAATTTCATATTACTCCGCATTGTTCATGCATATAAACCTCTTTGCATTTAGCCTACCGTACTCGTATAGTCAGTATATTTAGACGTACTGACGCATTTTTGCTATGGTTATTTCTCTTATGTTACACCATGGTTCAGAGGCACGAGTTCTAGAGCAGCGGTAGCATTACATATTTTAGCAGTCAGAGTTAGCAGTGAGTCCTCATTCTCCGAGGAAATGATTACTACTTTATTACTTCAATATTTCAGTTTGGCTTTCAATAGTCGGGAGTTAGTTGGAGACATGCTCCTTCCACATCCTACTTCAGATAGTTAGAGGCTTTCAGACTAGATTACAGACTAGATTCAGACTTCAGTATTTTAGTTTTGTCTTGGTATTGTGTTACCACTTTATTCAGAAATTGTCATTATTAAGATTATGTTCAGTATTAAACCTTATGGGCTATTAGTTTATGTTTCCACATTTATATTTATATATTATGCAGTGTACAGGTATAGATATCAGTCATGGGTTAGCTTGTAGTCCCTCGTGGTCATGAGCACAGTGTAACATTCCGGTTCAGAAAATCGGGGCGTTACACCTTATAATGAAAATAAGGCCATAATCTATTTAATCATTATTTAGGAAAAATACGTTCACTATTTACCAAGCCACAAAGTTACCTTACTCTAAGGTTTTCTAGTCTCAACTATTTCTAACATCTTCAATTAAATCCTCAAGGCTAACACAAGTCTTAGCCTAAGTGGGATGGACAACCCTACTTCTAATGCTCAATTTCCTTGTTTAGACAATTTATGCCCCAAATAAGGCTAATATATATAGTTCAACTTCTATATGTCCAGTAAGCCACAACTAATTTTGCAATCGAGACTTCATCTAAAACATGGGAATTCAAATCAACTCTATCCAAACTATAATTTCAAGGTCACTACACTAGTCTAATAGGTTTCAATATACTAATCATGATCCCAATACTTACCACATTCCAAACCTTGTTTCTTATATTTTATCCATACAAAATTAGCCCAATCTAGGGAGAAGTCAAGCTATTCTAATTATAATCAATACTAACATTCACAGTCACACGCAATATATATATATATATATCACATATCAACTTCAAAGAAAAGTGGGAAGAAGCCTACCTCAATGCCAAATCGCAAAACCTTACACCCTTCACCATGTTCTCATTTTCACTTTACCATCCCCAAAATGCCATCACACTATTAAAATGAAAATATACTCATCAATATAAGTCTAATGACACCCATATTGCATTATTGTGCTTTGAGTCCAAACACGACACCCAAAATACCAAGTGGGTCCCACTTATGGAAAATGTATTTTTAAGGTCAACCCAATGTTCATACATGAACAAGGAATCATAACCCTCAAGAAATTTGTGAAAATAAATCAAATTTTGGCTACAATTAAGACCTAAGCCAAATTGGGGTTTTAGGTCTAAACTAAGAACTTCAACCATGAATTAAAAGTATTCATACCTTAAAACTCAATTTTGAGTTATTATACCTATTTAGGGTTTTTGGGTCTCAAAAGAGAAGAGAAAATTCTAAAATTCATGACTATGGGGTCTATTTATGGACTACCATGCAAGGAGATGTTGTGAATACCCTTAATGGGCTGAGATCGTGATAATAGTGATCACTATAGGGCTCATGTTGCAATCGCACTACCTTTCAACATCACATATGACAGCTGAAACATGGAATTTTTCCAAGTTTTGTCCAATGCCTCGGGACTCATTCAAAATATACTTTGGCAAATTAACCAAGTAAACCTACAAAATTCAATTCTCCAAATGTATTTTCAAAGTCAGATTTTTAATTCGAGGTTGTTTTGATTAAATCTGGATTACACACCCATACTTCTAAATTTTCAACTTTCTGACAAATAGGTCAAAATGAGTTCGTGTGTATTGGGACACAATACAAAGTTATACCTAGACTAAATCAATATTTTGGAGATGTTGGAATAACAAAAATTTATATTCAAGATCATTTTGCTAAAGTTTTTGGTCGGTGGCCTTTTAGAACCAATAAAAACTTCTAAATATAGAATTGGTTTCAAAAAACAAATGAACTGCCTGATAACTGAACTATAGATACCAAAAAGTCATAAATGTCTTAGGGAATCTATGTTGAAGCCCTAATGGCAAATATAAATGGAAATATGAGAAATGACTTAAAGGGTAATTACATTTATCTCATTCAGATCAATCTCATAGATATGTGATGCCTTTAGTTAGAGGTAGTGCACTTAGTGCCTTAGTTCGTAATTCAAATGCTGAATTCAAGTTGGACCCACTCAAAATTGTACTTCTTTGAGCACATTCGGCATTTGACTTTAGATTTCACCATGATAGGTGTGCCTCTTATTTTTAGCCTTTGTCTTTTTATTTGATTCTATTGAAGTTATCATACCCATCAATGGTTAAATGTCTTGGTAGGTTTATATTGATTATATACCTTTGTTTAGAGTTCATGATTATATGACTACCCCCATATATAATTTCTTTTAATAATAGATAGAGTTAATCAGTGTTGATATGTCCCTAATGGTGTAGGATTTCAATTTGAGTCCCATGTACCTTGGCATACTGGTCTTCTTATGGCCCTAGAGTGGTACCTACGGTTGATTTTCATTTTTGTACCACCTACTCTTTATACTAATGTTTATATTTGTTATTATTGTCATTATTTGATGTTGATCGATCCTCGATTAATAGAAAAGTAGTCTAGCATTATCTAGTTAAAATTCCCTTTCTTGGAATTCCTATTTGTTAGCTTGCGACTCAATTGGTGTGATGATTTCTCTCTTGTTGCGAGGTGAGATTGGTCATTTTTCTCTTTTGTTGGCAAAGAAAGATTGGTTGTTAAGTAGTCTACAAAGGAGGGGATAGGTTGAAAAATCTTCATTTTTTTATGGATTTTTAGTTGGTGATTTGATTATATAGCCCATTTTTGAGGTTGACCAGTTTGGGACTCATTCTTCCAAGTTGGCTAGTTTATAATATGGTAATGGTATTGGTGTTGATGTCAAGAGGTCTTGGACTTGCCATTCATGTTTGTTGGGATTGTATGATTGTGATGGTTGGATCTTTGTATTAGTATGGAGTTGTACGCTCTATTCATGCTGTGGTGTGGTCCTTTTCTAATATATATAAAGGAGGTGGAGATAGGTATCTTTCCTATGATTGTTTCTTAAGTTAGTGATTTAGGTATTCATGTAGAGGTGTGGAGTATTATATTGACCAGCTTCCGACAAAGGTTATAGTTCTTCGAGTTGCTAAAGTCTTGGTTATCTCTAGTGCAGTTTCTAGCCTTGGTGGATTCTTGGATATGCATGCGTGGTTCATGCTATCCAACAAATTTAAAGTTAGTTTCTTGTAATTTCATCTTATAGTTTGTCCTCTATTATGATTTTGCTCTTCTACTATATTTCTACTTTATTTTTAGCATAATCTAATGAGGTTGTGTGTGATCTTGGATAATGAAGGTGAGCTGGGTGTTTTCCCTTAATTTAGAATTGTTGACTTCAGTTTCAATTTAACACCTTAGAATGGCGACTTGAGGGTTATGACCAATTTATAATGCATATGCTTACCCATTTATGGGATTGGTATGGGTAATTAGGATCGGATGATTTAGCCTTGGTATTGAGTTTACAGCTAAGATTTGTTGACTTTGTTTATAGGATTTTTTTCAAATTTGTCTTAATAGGCTTGATAAGCCTACTCCATGTCTACCTATTCGATCTTCTTCAATTTGACTTTATTGGGGTTGATAGATAGTCAGATGGTAGCCCATTGGAACTTGAGGATGATTTCCTTCTCTTGACCTCAATTTTTAGTTTTTTTTAGGACTTTTAATGATCTATGAACTAGGAGTAGTGCGCTCAGGTTGGGAACAACTTGGTTTTATTCTTAGTTAGTGTGACATTCTGGAGAGGATCACTCGAGGGTAGTGATTGTGCTCTGGGATCCCGATTGTCAGTTCAAAGGTAATTCATACTAGTTGTAGCATTGATAATGAGTGTGTATATTGACCATCTCCATTGTGTACCTAGGTAGCACCTTATGGTCTTATTCTTATGCTTTCCATAATAGATTATCGGTGGGTCAGCTTCAGAACTCTGAGGTTAATGTGATGGGGGTCTGCGAAGAGGACTCGGTGTGACTTTCTTCTTAGTTTAAAGTGGATAGGAAGTGAGCAAAGAAAAGTTAAATTTGGGTATTGGGTTGTTCGCATGATTCATGCCTTAGATTTCCTTTGGTCTGATTGAGTCTTTGCTTTGTTATGTTGATACTTATGTAGTATCAGTGTGTTATGTTTTGGATTGGTATGCATCATCCTTTTTTTATTCAGTTGGAGGCTAGTTTTTGGTTGAGGGTGAGTTTTGGTCGTTTGAGAAGTGGAGTAAAAAAGTTTGTTTAAAAGGGGATACTTGTGGTAAAATCCATTAGAAGTATGTTTGTTTTGAGAGGTTATCAGATGAGTTATGCTCGGTAAATGCGGGCCCAGTACCCTATTCTTTGAGCTTTTGTGATCTTTCTTTTCATTGACTTTCATGGATGAAAGTTCTTTTATGTAATATCTCATATTCTGGGTGTACTAGATCAACTTATATGGAACTTGATATAGCCTAATGAGATAGGTAGTGGATTATGTATCTCATGTGATTAGTGATGGTAAGATAGGTTTGAAGGAAATTTCCCATACATTTAAAAATGATACGATCAAGATACCGTTGATGAGAGTATTTAAACTTGGGATTGTAAGTAGGTATCTTAGTTTAAAGGTTGAAATGACCAAGTGCACATAAGTTTTAAGTTTAACTAAAGGTATTTTGATCTTAAAATGGAATAAAATATTAAGGTACTTTCTTAGCTTATTTAAGCTTGTAAGTGTGTTACATACTAGAGCTATATGAACCAAGCTAATAGGGCAAGACCAATGGACCAGATTTATGGCCTATACTAATGTGCTAATTTAAGGCCCAAACTAAGTATAATAATATTGAAGAGAATGAGTAGCCTAACACCAAAATCTATCCCTAAATCCCAGTAAGTTAAAGGCCCATTATAGACTTGAATAAAGCAAGTAGGTGCATCACCTAATTTGACATTTTGACCAACCTAAGAACTAAGTAGGTGCATCACCTACTAATTAATTATGGGTTACTACCCAGCTACAATGAAAGAGAATATTTGATTTAGTTGGACCATTTACGCTATCTTGAAACAAAAAACTTGGAGTGATTAGCGTAGTAATTCATGTCTTAGGTGAATTTGACTTTGTGACTTATGTTTAGAATGGAAATGTCTTAGTTGATTAAGTTAAGCGGAATTGCCTGTGTTGTTATTATTTTAGGTGGGTTGACTTGATTGTACAATTTTGGGGAAGAATTACTAATTTACGGATATTTATGGCTTACTTGACATCTAGAAATGAACTTACATAACTTAGCCTAGTCCGAGGTAGAAGTTGCCTAAAATAGATTTTGGGGATAAGAATGAGCCCCTCTGATCCACCTTCGGCCAAGACTTGTGTTAGCATTGTAGACTTATATACACATGATATAATCTTATTAATGGCTGGTTTAAATATATTTATTGAGTATGTTAATTGGATGTTGAAAGATTGATGCTAATTTTACGTATTGCTTATGTTATTGCTTATATGCATGATTAATGATATGGCCTATCGATATGTTTAATGATATATTTATTGATTTTATTAATGATTAGTTTCTTATATATATGATATGGTATATAGATATGATATGGATCATAGAAATCATATGGCTTACAAAAATGGTCAAGAGCTTATAGATATGATTCATAGTTTGTGGATACAATTATGATTATTGACATGGCTTATATACATGGTTAACGGAATTACTTAACAGGTGTGTGACATTTCCCAAAACTAACCTTCAAAGAAGTATGTTGCGGTTGATGTCTAATATAGTAAACCAACTATATTGGGTTGAACCCACAGGGAAAACAATGAACAGTATCTCAAATTTGGCAAAATTCCTAAGAAATACAAAAAAGTAAATGAGGGGATCTTGATGTCAAAAGTAACAAGTCAAAGAAATTGAATGATTGAATGTTGTAAACAATAGAAGATGAACACTAGGAATTTTTTCCTCCCGGCTTCCTAACTCCATAAACTTCTCGTGCTCAACTCACCTATTCTACTATTCTACATGAAAAGTTTAAAAGCTATGTATTATCAACCGTCTTGGGAATGTATTGATAAATCTCACCCTTTACCTTATGAGTCTCAGGGTGTCTCCTCATTTCCCCTTGCCTATAACCTCAGTTCAACTTTCACCTTTTTAGTCTCAAGTTGATTATATTAGATGGCGGAATTATAAGATGGAAGTGAAAGTCAAATTACTATATTAATCCCTTTTTCCTAATCTCAATCTCCCTAGTGAGGACATTCTTGAATATGGGCAATCCTCAAGACTCTTTAGTAGCTCTGAGGTCAATTAATATGAAAAAGATTAAGATACATGCATCCACAATATAATAGATTAATCTCCTACTTTCTCTACATATCTAATCCACCAGGGTTGATGAGTGCTGAATGTACCACTCAATTATACTACCTATTCATACACTTTAGCATGCTTTTAATGAATAGGTGAGACAAAACTTGTCATTAAATGAACTAATATTCATATTTTACAGGTGATAATTCTCAACTCACTCCCATACTTGAGGGGTGAGGTGGTCGTTGTTAAATAACCTAAATATGAATTAGGGTCGAATCTCAAGGAGTGAATTATGTACTTCAAACCCTATGGGTGCTCAAACTACTATGAGATTACCTATAATGCTAACAAAAATGACATATAAAATAAAGTGGGGGGATTTGGTTGGAAACTTTTCGTACAATCTTTAGCAAATGATCAAGAAATGACACTTTTGTTTTAAGCAACAATGTTTGGGAAATCTTTGGATTATGTCTACCTAAAGGTAATGCATGTGGGCTTATGTTAGTTTGATATGAAATTTAGTTATTAACTAAAGTATAGGCTAGGTCAAATATCATTGGGATCAATCTTTTAATAAAATCACAATGATTTCACCATTGCCTATTTTGAGTACCTAACAAGTGTGCCATTACCCAAAACCTCAATCAAGCATCTCTATTTCTAGGATGATTATATTGACATGATTTATACTCCCAGTACACTTGTTTCTAAGATTGATAAAGGTATCAAACCATAGACTTAATTGTCCAACATTTCCTTTTCCCCCTATAACCCTCTTCCTGGGATGCCATGGATTACCTAATGTTCATATTCATCCCTCTTTCAAGGATGATAAAGGGTTTCTAAAGTTTGGGGTTTTCACCCATCAAACCTATTTTGGAGATTTAGGGTTTTCATCCATCAAATTCCAACCTATAAGATCAAGCAATGGTGGAATCCCTACTCAACAACTAAAATCCATGAAAGCCCAACAATACCCACACACAAATTACACTCTATTTCAATATAATCCCAAGACTAAAGAAGTTAGCTGCTCATTAGATAGGAGAAAAGAATTTTACCAAGTGGTGCATCCATGGAGTTCATAATCAGAGAGGGTTAAATAATATTCAATTACACATTTCAATTCTACTAATTTCCCCTTGGAACAATAATTAAAAATAACTAAGAACAATAAAAATTTTCACTCCCTAATTCAAGGTTTCCTCCCCTTCTCAAAGTGTTTTGAATACTCCATATAAATCTTGATTGAGCTATCAAATTTACCACAATGCCTTTTACATATTTATCCTGCTATATAACGGTCGTGGCTATGACTGCGATCGTAAAACCATGGTCACGGCTATGACTGTGTGGTCTCGTTGTTTTGGCCAACTTGACTGACGCATTACTCTGACCGTGATTGGGTTACATAAGGCTAGATAGGTTCTCTACTTAGCTAACAGTGATCACAATGCTCAGACCATGACTGCGGTACCTGAGGCTACTCTAAGTCTTTAGCTAAACTTTTCCTATTCCTTTTTGATAATTATAAGCTTCAATCCACATCTTTCAACACAATCAAATCAATGTCTGTAAAGAGTTGATATTAGTACATTCACTCACAAGTATGTTTCATTTATTCATTCAAAAAAGGTAATGTACATGAATGTTGAGTGCGAATGAGTGGTAAAGTCACCACTCATCAACACCCCCAACTTAAAGCATTTGCTTGTCCTCAAGAGATACTACCTTTCACTATGAGACAATAATTTTATGAGCCAAAATTTTGTATGCTTTAAAGGCTATACCGACTTCAACTTGAGTAGCAACCACAAGTATCTCATCGTACATGTGCTAGCAAAATTTTGCTACACCCCTTATTATAAATGCAATACTCAAGGGTTCATAAGACTTTAAATAGAAACCAATCAAAAACTACCAATACGCTAGAGGTGACTCCCTTTTGACCATAATTAAGCTATACTCTATTTGCCTCATTGCTCAAAAGGTGACAAAAATCACCCACTTTAACTTTTTCACATACCATCCTCATAAGAAAGAGAATTTTCACAGAACAAACTACTAAATAAGTAACAAAGACTTTTAAGTGCAAGAACTCTCTCCCTCACAAGAGAAACCTCAATGCAACAAGTGTCATACTATAGGCTTGCCCCTATTTTCAATTGCCACTACAAAGAAAAAAAATGGTTGGAGATCTTAATGGATTGTCTAAGCTTTTAATGTAGGTTTAGGTTAGTGTAGGATATCAGTAAGGAGCAACACGGCTACACCCTTCCTTGAACATCTACACCATACTTTATAATCCTCTTTTTTCAATTAAGAGTCACTCTTCTTTATTTTCTTTCTTTTTGTATGCCTATATTTTTCTTCCTTTGTTCACCACTTTTGTTTTACTCCCTTTTAATGGTACTTTTGTGCAATTCATTCCTTTGATGGACTCATTCCTTTTCTAACCATTTATTTTTACGATTTAGGTTCATAAGGCATTTCGCTAACAACTTTGTGGCCTCAAAAATTCTTCCATCAAACTTTATTACCCCCAACTTAGGCTTTAAGCTTCACATTGAATTTTCAAGTTCAAGGAGGTTACGGTTCAAAAGAGGGATAAAAAGAATGGAACATAGCTTGTAATGAGTTCGCCAACAAAAGGTCCAAAGGCTCAAAGTGGGTAACTAGGGATTTCACTTATACATGGGAAGGCTAGTTAGGCTAGAATGGGTTCCAATATCACAAAGATTACCTAAGATCATTTCTCCAACCACATACAGTCAAAATTAGTTTTGACAGACTAAAAGGGAAAGTTCTAGACAACACAAATATGCAAGAGATGATTACTAAAAGCTCACCACACATAGTATGTGAAATTCACCAAGGAGGCTTAAATGTCCCTTCCACAAGAGACTAAATGGGAGTATCTATTTCTATTCATAAGTCAAACACTTGTGAAGCTATAAAAAGAGAAAAATTTTTGTTACAGCATTGCTCACATCCATGCCCTTTCTTTTTCAAAAATTTTGGACGGAGGGGGTTGTTCATTTCGCATAGCACCACACACAACTTGCTACATTATGGCTACCACTAAAACCTTCATCTTACAATTTTTATCCATATGAGAAAATCATATGGCCACTCAAACTTTTCCAATGGGATAATAAGCAACCCCAGATTTACCATTTCCAATGCTACAGGTACTCAAACTTCCCATGAATTCTTGTATTGTCACTGAATCTATCATAGGGAAAAGTTCGTTCATAGATAGGGGACCACACGTAGCCTTGCCACATACACCCCAAACTTACAAACCTGAAGTGCCCTCACTGAATTAAATTTAAGAAGTAAAAGGGATAAGAAAGGATCCCATCGATAGTAGGGTTGTAGGAGTTTGATGTTGTGATAGCAACAATATGTCCATGATCGTGTTGATGCGGTCATGATTTATTAACTATAATTGTGGTAACTAAGGTTGAAATCCCCTATTTATGCTCAATTTTTCATTTCCTGCACAACTATCTGTTTTCCAGCTCTATTTTCCCCTATTTTTCTGACTACACTATTTATGTTTTAAAACCTACAAAGTGTCAAAACAAACATAAAATGATTTAAGGATGGTTTTCGTCCCATCAAGTGGCTAATTTAACGTCATGGCATGACTCTCTCCTACCACTATATAGCAACTTTGAAGTTAAAGCATTCCACCTTGGCCACCATAGAAATTTTCTCATTGTAGTGCATCACCATTTTTCTATTGACTACGAATTTCTTCCCTTCATTTTCTTCAAACTCAACTTCACCACTTGGGTAGACATTAGATATCACAAAGGTCCCGACAACTTTGAGCAGAGCTTCCCCGTGAAAAGATTCAAATGGGAGTTATAGAGGAGTACATTCTCTCAATCATAGAATTATTGCCGTAATATTTGAGCATCATGTTATTTCTTAATTATCCATTTATACAATGTCGCACTCTCAGAAGTTGTAATCCCCCAAAAAATCCAAACCAATATTAGAGCCATGTACTAAGCTCATTCATTTTACATCATGATTATTTTATAGTTTTATGAGTAAGTTAGATGTATATTAAGGCTTCAAATAACTCCTAGCTATCATACGAATCAAAACATTCTTTATCGATTGAATTCTTGAGAAGGATATTGGTATAGTCAACTTCAAATAAGAATATCTCTCATTATACTTGGAATTTTTTATCTCATAATCTATCAACAGATATATAATTGAATAATCTTTCCAACGATACCAATTCACCTAAATATAATATCGGAGCAAGGAGTTATTCCTATTTTATTCCAGCATGTCAGGCTGGAAATAGTGTGACGACATTAGTGGTAGATTACCATATTTGTGATGCCCTATCACGAAGGTCGTCAGCCTTAGGCAGAAACTAGCTCCTAAGTGGCGACATTCATGGTATCTTACCATATTTGTGATGCACTATCACGAAGGTCGTCAGCCTTAGGCAGAAACTAGCTCCTAAGTGATGACATTCGTGGTAGCTTACCACATTTGTGATGACCTATCACGAAGTTCATCAGCCTTAGGTAGAAACCATCTCCTAAGTGACAAAATTCATGGTAGCTTACCATATTTGTGATGCCCTATCACAAAGATCGTCAGCCTTAGGCAGAAACCAGCTCCTAAGTGACGACATTCGTGGTAGCTTACCACATTTGTGATGCCTTGTCAAAAATGTCATCAGCCTTAGGCAGAATCCAGCTTCTGTGTGATGACATTTTTGATGGCCTATCACAATTTTGATGCCTTGTCATAAATTTCGTCAGGCTTAGGCAGAAACCATCAATTCCAGCTCCTGTGTGATGATATTTTTGATGGATTATCATATTTTTTTGATGCCTTGTCACAAATGTCGCCAGCAATGATTTTTCAGCAATTGGGAATTTATTTCATAAGGGTATTTTGGTCATTTCCTTTACCTTCCACGACTTATAACCCTAAAGAGGCATAATTTTTTCTATTTTTTTCTTTAGTTAAGCATCTCGAAAACCCTGTCTTAAACTCTGAACCATAAGATTAGGGTTTTCCATCAAACTCATCTCTCAAAAGCAAGATTCAAGTCTTTTTCCAAGATAATTGAGAATTAAGTTTCCCAAATCCAAGAACTCTCCAGCAAATCATCAAGGTTTCCTTTCTAAGGTATGCGTAGGGTTCATCTATGGATCCAATCCGTTCATAGAGCTTAAGAACCATGTTTGAAATATTATTTTGTAAACTTTTGTGGTGATATGAGTATGTACATGTTGACGATTGTTTTTTAAGTTTCAATGTGATTTATAAAGGTGTTTTCATGGAATATATATGTTTGTTAATTGAAAACCATGAACTTTAGGTGGTTTAATATGGTGCAAGTATGAAACTCACCTATGCCTTAACGAATGCATGCAAGGTGTTTGATAAAATGCTTAGGATGCTAGAAATTCATGTTTGTATGGTTCTATGATGTCTAAATGACAAGTCCATGTTAGCTATATACTTCAATATAAATCCCATGCTTTTTATGTGGTGGTATGAAGCATGTAAGATAATAGAGATATACAATATATACACGAAATATATCCATGCATTCCCTACAATGTTTAACATGTTGAATAACAATATGAAATATGATATCCCCTACTTATGATATTATGAATTGTGGACTCAAATCTTGTGATCAAGTTATGTCATGTGTATCAGTTTCTTTCTATCGAGTCCTGGGGGTATTTGTACCCGAAAACTATAGCTGTGTGCCTAGAGCCATGTCATATTTCACGATATACAAAATCAAGCTATGATTCCGTAGAATTCTGTCAGTCATATGACTCAGGAAACCTCATGGTCTCAGTCATTTATTAGATATCAGTAGTATTCCATCAGTCAATGGAATTTTGTAAGTTCCACTTACGTTCAGTCAGTTAAATCATGTTCAGTCTCTTCAGATGGGAGTAGGAGTTAGCACCAAGTGAACCCAAGGATGGGAACTCACCAGTATATGAGGGTTTGATTCTTAGCAGTCATTCTTGCATTCCAGAACTATGTAGCCAGCATAGGTTGAGACATCGCAGCCTATTATATGAGGGTAGATAAGGTGGCTTAACCTATTATATGAGGGTTCCCACTGTTCTCACTAGATTTACCTATTATATGAGGGTTTCTCACATGTTGTCCTTACCAGTGGCGCGGTATTGACACCCTTCTAGTCAGGGCAGAGATTGGACCCCATCTTAGGCATAGTGGCACATATGGGGCATGTCGGTTAAACAACTACCTCCCACAGTTTCAGACTCGGTCTTAGTAAAAGAACTCAGATAGGTCTTGAAATATCAGTATATCAGGACAGTCAAATACATTCAAATTCAGTTATAGTGCAGAACTCGGATAGTTCCATCAGATTTAAGACTGTCAGATACAGTCGCCCATATTATCAGAACTACAGTTTCAGCCATGTCATTTATCAGTAAACCATGTATTAGTGTACAAATCTAGCTATTATGTACTCACGACCTTAGTTACTATATATGTATGTTTACACTCTCACATTCATATCAGTCAATCAGTTAGCATAGTTCATGCACGTAAACCCTTTTGCATTAGCCTGCCTCACTCATATACTCAGTACTCTAGTTGTACTGACGTATTTGTGCTATGGTGATTTCTTTTATGTTACACCATAGGTTCAGAGACACGAGCTCCAAATCAGCAGTAGCATCCAGCCGCAAAGCTGCAGTGAGTCTTCATCCATTTGAGGGCGATATTATTTTATTTCATGTATTATTTCATCTTAGTTTTGCTAGATGGTGTTAGTTGGAGACATGTTCCTTCAACTCCTTATTCAGACAGTACTTAGAGGCTTTCAGATTCAGTATTTAGACTTATGTTCAGATTTAATTCAGTTTTCAGCTATTTTGGGTATCTTTCACCCATATGGATATTATGTTTTAACAGATTCTTTATTCAGTTGAACCTTATGGCCTACATGTTTATGTTTTCCATATTATTACGTTATATATGCAGTGTACAAGTATAGATATATTTCCTGGGTTAGCTTGTGATCCTTTGGGGTTATAAGCACCGTGTAGTATTTTGATTCAGAAAATTAGGGCGTTACAAACTTTGCATCAGAGCCTAAAGTTCAATAGTGTCCTAGGAAGTCTGAAAGCTGCATCTAGTAGAGTCTTGTGCATGGGTGTGTTGCGCCCCACATTTATGTGCAGGAGGCTATGAGATGTTTTAAGAATAGTTTCCCTTCTTTCATGTCTGAGATCATGCTATAGAAAAGTTTTCCAAGAAAACTCATGTAGATTCTAATTTTTCTTCACTCATGTCAACTCCACCTTACTTTTAAGGTAATATAAATAGTAAAGCTCAAGTCCTACAGATAGGGCTTTCCTAGACAATCCCTGCAGTCAGTTATGGGATTGACCACAGTCTCAGAAATACCCCATCAGTCCCATTATTTCCAAATTCATATGGATTTCATTCACGATGATGAGAACTTATTCTCTAACTTAAATTTAGATATATCATCATATCTCTTCTCAGAACCTATGATAGAACATAACCTTGAGTTAGAAGCATTCATCTAGGATCTTAGTAATAGTAGAGTGGGATAATATTATCCGGATTGATCAGATTATAAATTCATAGGGATATTTGTACCAATCAGTAGGCTTAAACAGTGCAAGCAAGAATTTTAGTCTATTGACCTAAAATTAGGTATGAAGGTGTGGATGTGATATTAGTAGCATATGAGGAAACAATAACAGATGATATGTTTAGTAAGGCAAGCATGTATCGAAAAGAATGTAAGTACTTGATAGTAGATCAAGTAACCAAGTCAATTCCTCAGATTCTAGTATTAGTGCCTGTATGTCTAGAGAAGAAGGAAGGGAAGATAATTCCTAACCCATTCTCATCCCAGTGTAGTGTTTTGAACTTCAGCTATCATAAAACCCACTCACACATTGCATGTCAACTCTATGGTCATGAACCATGCTCATGCATTTCCTTTTTCCATAAATCATATACGGTTTCAGTTCCCAGTATTAGGGGTCCCATTTTAACCCATAGTACAAATAAGTTCTATGTACCCAACTTATTCACATGCTTTCTATAGAATCGTGTATAGTTCCAGCTCACTCGGTATTACGAATCAGATCTCATGAATATAAAAATTCCAGACTCAGGTCATGCAGCTCATGACTCACATACTCACGTCACGCATTACAGTATACTCAATTTCCATAACTTATGTTATGCCCCTACAGATCAGATAAATTCAGACTACGTTATTTATACTCTCAGTTCAGACCTTTTGGGTAAAACCATGCAGTTGATATTCTACTCCTCAGGTTTCAGTCATGTGTTAAGTTTAGTTAGTGTCCATTCACGCTTCAGGTCCTCCTGATTTAAACCCTTCAGTAAGCTCTCCTTGTGAAATAGTGTAGTGATGAGCTATTGCTTACATGGGGGAGAGTAAATATTTCATGACTAAGAGAAGATTTCATATGCTTGTTTTTACACGAGGGTGTAGTTATGAAAATAGGCTTGAATGTCATGTTAGTGTACTGGTAGTTTGCTAGCAAGAGGTTGTAATTAGAAGTTGTGAAAGTACAGAGTGTGAATGTACATTCAGATCCTTGAATTTTGTCAGCCCCATCACGTACTATTAAAATTCAGTTACTAGTTACTCAGCTATCAGTGTTCCAGTATCTTAGTCTATAGAATGCTTAGTTCTCGTGATTCATGTTACACACCTAACAGTTACACAAATTCATAATATGTCACATATACCCTCAATTTAGATTCCTCGGTGAATCCTTGGAGTCGATGTTCCATCCCCCAGTCCTCAGATACAACGTTAGCCTAGTAATCAGTATTTAGTAAAGGACTCAGATAGTCCTACAGGACCATGCCTATTAGTTATCAGTTTACTTAGCTATCAAGATTCAGTACTTTAGTATCAGCCTAAACCTCAGCAATCAGTAATAAGTTACCAGAACTTAACAATGGCTCCAGTATGAGTCCTAGTTACAGATTCAGTTATAATGTCAGCTTTAGTTCAGCAACCAGATCAGAAAAACTCAATTCAGTTTCAGACTTACTTGACTATAGCATACAGTTATCAGTTACTCAGTTATAGATATTCCAATACCTCAATTTTCAAATCATGCGGTACGCTTGGTCACGCATTCTCAAATAATACAGACCTCATAAATCTATGCTCAGTTATCTCATGTTACTAAATTAGTCCTTACCTTCTATGCATAATACTCTACAGTTTCAGTTCAACTATTCAGGCTAAGCACAGTTTGTCGTAACAGACCCAGTATTCAGCTGTCAACTGTCCAATTAATCAGATAATTTAGCATATTTACGCACTTGTACTCAGCACCCATGTCAATCTTTTAAGTAGTCTCAATTGCAATACATGAGGATTAGTTACTTTATCTTAGATGATATTCATAGACCTCAACTCATCTTATCGAATCTTAATCAATATACGATCTTATTACTCAACTATCTCATACAGAAAAGTTCATATAGTTTGGTCTTCCCACCTCTCTATCTTTTTGCACTAGATAAAATCTCATGAAAGAATGTAACCATTCTCAGATAAACCATCCAAGTAGCTCTAAGCTCTGGTTAGACAGGTATCATATCTCAGTTACAGATCTCAGATATTCAGTCACGATTCAATTCATAGGTGCCTTGTACATCATCTTAGATTTCCCTCGGTATCTCTTCTAGGTCCAGCATTCTTTAAGCGACATAGTGTCCTAAGGGGGAGATACACTATAACCCCTAAAATTTCATGATTTAAACATGCCAATATTTTTTTATGTAATGAATCCAATTTGGAGTGGTTGGTACCCATAGGTGACCCTCTATCCCCAATCTCAGCCGTAAGACAGGTACTCATTGTCTCAGTTCAGTTTACGATACTCAGTCCATGTCCCATGTTATAACTTATTCACGATATCCAATTCACAATATTCAGTTCATGCATCACATTTTAGACTCAGCCATGTTCTCTGTTTTCTCTTCATGCTTGTTCAATAAAAGGATCTCGAGTTCAAGATTAATGACTTTATCTATCTAAAGATATCTCTCATGAAAGAAGTGAAGATATTCGGCAAGAAAAGGAAGCTCAGTCCTCGATATGTCAGTCCCTTCAGGATCTCAGTCACTTTGGAAAGGTAGCCTATGAGCTCGAATTTCCTTCAGATTAAGCCTCAGTTCATCCAGTCCTTCACGTCTCTTTGCTCAAGAAGTGCATAGGTGACCCAGCAGTTGTAGTCCCTATTCAGAGCATTGACATTCAGAATAGCCTCTCTTATGAAGAGATTCCAATCAAAATCCTCGACTATCAGACTCGTAGGCTGAGGAACAAAGAAGTTCCTCTAGTCAAGGTTCTTTGGCGAAATCAGTCCATGAAAGGAGCTACTTCAGAAGAAGAAGCAGACATGAGAACCAAGTACCCTCATATTTTCTCTAATAATTCAGACTTAGCTCGAGGTAACTATTTTACTTAAGCTTATTCAGTTACATGTTCAAAATTCTAGTATAAAATTGGTATCAAGTATCAGTGCATAGCTTAACATGCATTCATGTCAGTCATGCATCAGATATGCATGTTCAGTTGGGCTATATTCAGTTTAGAATTTAATTCAGTCCTAAAATCATGTGCCAGTTGAGCATGATCAGTGTATCCATTGGTTTATCTTTTCTTCCCTCTCAAGCAGTCATCATTCGAGGATGAATGTTTTAAAGGGGGATATATAGTAATACCCCAAAAAATTCAAACCAATATTAGAGCCATATACCAAACTCATGAATAGTACATCATGGTTCTTTTATAGTTTTATGAGTAATTTATATGTATATTAAGGCTTCAAGTAACTCCCAGCTATCAGACAAATCAAAACATTCCTTATCGGTTTAATTCTTGAGAAGGATATTGGTATAGTCAATTTCAAATGAGTATATCTCTCATTACACTTGGAATTTTTGAGATCATGACCTATCAACAGATAGATAATTGAATTATCTTTCCAATGATATCAATTTTGCCTAAATCTAATATCGAAGCAAAGAGTTATTCCTATTTTACTCCAGTATGTTAGGCTGGAAACAGTGTGACGACATTCATGGTAGCTTACCACATTTGTGATGTCCTATCACGAGGTCATCAGCCCTAGGAAAAAACCATCTCCTAAGTGATGACATTCGTGGTAGCTTACCACATTTGTGCTGCCCTATCACGAAGGTCGTCATCCTTAGGCAGAAACCAGCTCATAAGTGACGACATTTATGCTAGCTTACCATATTTGTGATGCCCTATCACGAAGGTCGTCAGCCTTAGGCAAAAACCAGCTCATAATTGATGACATTCATGGTAGATTACCATATTTGTGACGCCCTATCACGAAGGTCATCAGCCTTAGGCAGAAACCAGCTCCTAAGTGATCACATTCGTGGTAGCTTACCACATTTATGATGCCTTATCAAAAATGTCGTTAGCCTTAAGTAGAATCCAGCTTCTGTATGACGACATTTTTGATGGCTTGTCACATTTTTGACGCCTTGTCATAAATGTCTTCAGTCTTAGGCAGAAACCATCAATTCTAGCTCCTGTGTGACGACATTTTTTACGGCTAGTCACATGTTTTTGGTGCCTTGTCAAAAATATCATCAGCTATGATTTTTTAGCAATTGGAATTTATTTCATTAGGGTATTTTGGTCATTTCCTTCACCTTCCACGACTTATAACCCTAAAGAGGTTTAACTTTTTCCATTTTTCTTCTTCAGTTAAGCATCTCAAAAACCCTCTCTTACACTCTTAACCAAAAGATTAGGGTTTTCCATCAAACTCATCTCTCAAAAGCAAGATTCAAGTCTTTTTCCAAGATAATGGAGAATTAAGTTTCCCAAATCCAAGAACTCTCCAGCAAATCATCAAGATTTCCTTTCTAAGGTATGCGTAGTGTTCATATATGGATCCGATCCGTTCATAGAGCTCAAGAACCATGTTTGAAATATTATTTTGTAAACTTTTGTGGTGATATAAGTATGTACATGTTGACGGTTATTGTTTAAGTTTCAATGTGATGTCTAAAGGTATTTTCGTGGAATATATATGTTTTTTAATTAAAAATCATGAACTTTATGTGGTTTAATATGGTGCAAGTATGAAACTCACCTATGCCTTAAAGAATGCATGCAGGTGTTTGATAAAATGCTTAGGATGCTAGAAATTCATGTTTGTATGGTTCTATGATATCTAAATGAAAAGTCCATGTTAGCTATATACTTCAATATAAATCCCATGCTTTTCATGTATTGCTATTGTGGTGGTATAAAGCATGTAAGATAATGGAGATATACAATATGTACATGAAATATACCCATGCATTCCCTACAATATTTAAGATGTTGAATAACTATATGAAATATGATATCCCCTACTTATGATATTATGAATTGTGGACTCAAATTTTGTTATCAAATCATGTCATATGTGTCAGTTTCCTTCTATCGAGTCCTGGGGGTATTCGTACCCGAAAACTATAGCTATGTGCCTAGAGCCATGTCATGTTTCATGAGATACTTAATCAAGCCATGATTCAGTAGAATTCAGTCAGTCATGTGACTCAAAAAACCTCATGGTCCCAGTCAGTTATTAGATATCGTAGTATTCCATCAGTCAATGGAATTCAGTAAGTTCCACTTATGTACAGTCAGTTAAATCATGTTCAGTCTCTTCAGATGGGAGTAGAAGTTAGCACCTAGTGAACCCAAGGATGGGAAATCATCTGTATATAAGGGTGTGATTCTTAGCAGTCATCCTTGCATTTCAGAACTATGTAGGTAGCATAGGTTGACACATCACAGCCTATTATATGAGGGTAGATGAGTTGGATTAACCTATTATATGAGGGTTCCCATCATTCTCACTAGAGTTACCTATTATATGAGGGTTGCTCACATATTGTCCTTACCAGTGGTGCGGTATTGACACCCTTCCAGTCAGGGCAGAGATTGGACCCCATCTTAGCCATAATGGCACATATGTGGCATGTCGGTTAAACAACTACCTCCCACAGTTTCAGACTCAGTCTCAGTAAAAGAACTCAGATAGGTCTTCAGATATCAGTATATCAGGACTATCAGATATAGTTAAATTTAGTTATAGTATGAACTCAGATAGTTCCATCAGATTTAAGACTGTCAGATATAGTTTCCCATGTTATCAGAACTACAGTTTCAATTATGCCAGTTATTAGTAAACCATTTATTAGCGTATATATCTAGCTATCACGTACTCACGACCTTAGTTACTACATATGTATGTTTACACTCTTACGTTTATATCAGTCAATCAGTTAGCATTGTTCATGCATGTAAACCCTTTTGCATTAGCCTGCCTTACTCGTATACTCAGTACTCCGGTTGTACTGACATATTTGCACTATGGTGCTTTCTTTAATGTTACACCATAGGTTCAGAGGCATGAGCTCCAGATCAGCAGTAGCATCTAGCCACAGAGTTGCAGTGAGTCCTCATCTATTTGAGGGCAATATTATTTTATTTCATTATTATTTTAGTTCATTATTAGATTCAGTATTCAAACTTATGTTCAGATTTGATTCAGTTTTCAGCTGTTTTGGGTATCTTTCAATCATATAGATATTATGGTTTGACAGATCCTTTATTCAGTTGAACCTTATGTCCTACATGTTCATGTTTTCTGCATTATTATATTATATATGCAGTGTACAGGTACAGATATCAGTCCTGGGTTAGCTTGTGATCCTCTGGGGTTATATGCACCGTATAGCATTCCGATTCAGAAAATCAGGGTATTATGAAAGTTTTTAGTCGTAACACTTCTATCTCATGTAGTTGTGTCACCTGTTCCTTAAATTCTTCTCCCCAATTCATATTAATCTCTTCAAATCCCTAAAATCCTTATTCTTAAGCTCGACGGGTAAATGGCATTCCTTACCAAACACCAATTGATAGGGTAATGTGCTAATTGGGGTTTTGTAGGCTGTTCTATAGGCCCAAAGCTCTTTATCAAGTTGCCTAGCCCAATTTGTATGGCCTACATTTACCGTTATTTTGAGTATGGCTTTGATTTTACAATTCGACACTTCCACTTGACCACTCGTTTGGGGGTGTTATGGAGTAGCGACTTTGTCCTTAACTCCATACTTGTCAAGAAGAGCACCAAACACCCTATTGCAAAAATGCGAGCCACCATCACTAATGATGGCTCGAGCGGTGCCGAACCTTGTAAAAATGTTCTTTTTTAGGATAACATACTTGCTCTCATTAGTTGGGTGTGCGACGGCTTTCACCCATTTGGAAACATAGTTGACTGCCACCAAAATATATTTATTCCCAAATGAACTCACAAAAGGACCCATTAAATCTATCGCCCACACATCAAAGAGCTTGACCTCAAGGTTAGGTTTGAGGGGCATCTCGTGCCTTCTTGAAATACCCTCATAAATTTGACATCTATCACAATATTTAACCTACTCAATGGCATCTCTATGGATTGAAGGCCAATAAAACCCAATTGGATAATCTTTATAGTGGTGCAGATTCCTCCATGGTGACTACCATAAGGTGAAGAGGACAAGCTTCCAAGATATTATATATTTTCTTGGCCATGACACACCGCCTAATAACTCCATCGGCACAATCCGGAAACAAAAATGGCTCATCCCAAAAATATCATTTTGTATCAAACAAAAACCATTTCTTTTGATTTTAACTCAATCCTTCGGGGTATAATCCACTCGCTACAAGTTGGAAAAATTGGCATACCATGGTGTGTTATTTCCTTTGATGGACATAATCGATTCAGCAGGGAAAGCATCATCAATTTCTATTTCCCCATGCTTCTCATTGTTGCCTTCAAGTCGAGAGAGATGATAGGACACTTGATTTTCACGCCTCTTTCGGTCTTTCACCTTAAAGTTTAACTCTTGTAATAACAAAATCCACCTAATTAATCGAGTCTTTTCTTCTTTCTTGGCCATGATATACTTAAGGGTGGGGTGATCTGTGTGCACCATGACCTTCGTGCCTAACAAATAGGCCCAAAACTCTTCAAAGGCATATACCACCGCTAACAATTCTTGCTTGATGATGGTGTAGTTACGTTAGGCATCATTCAAGGTTTTTCTTGAGTAGTAGATAGGATGAAAGAGCTTGTCCTTGCATTGCCCTAGCACCAAACCCAATGCAATACCACTTGCATCATAAATTATGTCTAATGGTAATGACCAATCTGAGGCCACGATAATGGGGGCCGAAATAAGAAACTCCTTGAGATGCTCAAACTCTATAAAGAATGCCTCATCAAAATTGAATTTAGATTCTTTCTCAAGGAGTTTACACATGGGGTGCGCTATCTTGGGAAAATCCTTGATGAAATATTGATATAACCCGGCATGGACAAGAAAACTTCGAACATATTTTATGAAAATGGGAGGTGGGAGGCTAGCAATTACCTTAAACTTGGATTGATCCACTTGAATTCCCTTTCCCAATATCTTTTGGCCTAATACGATCCCTTCTTTGACTATGAAGTAGCAATTCTCCTAATTTAAAACAAAGTTCTTTTCTATGCACCTTTCAAGCATATTGTTCAAATGCTCGAGGCTTGACTCGAAAGAGTTCCCCATTTTCGAGAAGTCATCCATAAACACTTCCATGAAGTCCTCAACCATATCCATAAAAATTGACAACATACAATGTTGAAAGGTTGTCGGGGCATTACACAACCCAAAGGGCATTCGCTTGAATGCGAACATACCAGATGGGCAAGTAAAAGTTGTCATTTTTGGTCCTCTTGGGTGATACAAATTTGATTGTACCCTAAGTACCCATCCAAAAAGAAATACCACCCTCTACTGGCAATCTATATAGTATTTGATCCATGAAAAACATTGAAAAATGGTCCTTCTCGGTCCATGAGTTCAATTTGGATAGTCAATAGACACTCACAATCCGCTGACCAATCAAACGGGGATGAGGTCATTTTTTTTATTTTCGACTACCGTGATACTACCCTTTTATAGAACACATTGCTTGGGGCTCACCTACATGCTATTGGATATAGTATAGATCACCCCACATCAAACCGCTTTATAATTTACATTTTTACCACCTCTTTCATTGTTTGATTTAATCTCCTTTGGTGCTCCACACATGGTATGTGATCTCACTTGAGTTTAATTTTGTGCAAGAAAATTTTGGTATCTATTCTGATGATATCCCCTATCATCCAACCAATGGATCAAATGAATTTTTTTACCACTATTTCCAATGGTTCTACTTGAGAGTGGTCTAGGTCACTAGCAATAATGATTGGAAAGTCTCATCCTCACACAAGAACACATATTTAAGATGAGGTGGCAAGGGCTTTAATTTAGTTTTAGGAGGTTCAAGGATGGATGCTTTTGTGAGTGGACTTTTGTGGTTTAAGATCAAGATCAAACTTAACCGAGTTGTTGGTGTGAAACCCATGCCCGATTAAATAATCTACCATTTCATCATAGTCCTCCACTTTTTCTATTTCACAATTCCAAAGTAATCCAACTAATGGGTCATTCAACAAGCCCACATCAATATGGTTTGACACCTCTCCATCAACAACATCAATCGACGAGATGACTTGTAGGTCCATTGGTTGTTTCATGGTCTTACATACGTTGAAGGATACCACTTCATCATTCAATCTAAACTTTATCTACCCCAACTCCACATCCACCAACGTCTTCCCAGTAGCTAAAAATGGCCTCCCAAGGATAATAGAAATTTCGATGTCTATTGTACAATCCAAAATAACAAAGTTAGCCAGGTAGATGAACCGGTCTAATTTTACTAAAACATTGTGGAATGACCCCTATAGGCTTTTTAATGGATCGATTAGTCATAAGTAACTTTATTTTGGTCTGATTTGGTGTACCCAATCCATGCCTTAGCGAATATATGGGTGCCAATAGTACATGGGATTGTAAAAGCACAGGGATCCTTTTTCTTTTTGACACACGCGTGTGTCATCATGGAACAACAATGGTGAGTAACGTCTATGTTTTTATTCTCTAAAAGATCTTTTTAGATACCAAATTTTTCATAAATTTAGCATACCCCAGCATGTCTTGCAACTCCTCAACAAAAGGATAGTAATAGAAAGGTTGCTAAATTTGTCAAAATCTTGTTGAGCTTATCAAGCTTTACTTTTCTCAATTACCATTTTGGGAAGGGAGGATAAATGGGGGTCGAAGGTATAGAAACAATTAGACCATCGTTAGTCATTGACTTTCCCATCAATATCGCACTTAACTTTGTCTCTTCAATATTGGACCTTTTTCTTTTTGCCTTTGTTGCCTCTCCATTTTGAATTTTTTTTCTTTTCCTCTCTATTAGATACTTTGATATTTTGCTTACTTTTTCCTCAAGTTGTTTGATGGAAGAGGAGTGAGATATAACCATTTGGTGGAGCATGTAGAATTAACTTTGCATCTCATTCACTATTTCTCCGGTCCTCTCAATAATATTTAAGATCTGCTCCAATATATCTGTATCTATATCCTCTCTCCCTTAACAATGTGCTATGCTTAGACTTTCTCGATTCATACATTGATTCATGTCTTGTACTTATAGGGCAAGATGGAAACCCTCTGATCTTCTAGGTGTCATCCCTAAGTTGTTACTAATCACCTCTTCCTTATTATTTTTACAAGTTTCAACTTGGATTGCATTTTTCACACTTGCACTTTCCATTGGGTCAACTAATATATGCTCAAGTAGGATTTCAAGGCATGACATCACTTTGCTCATCTTCTCATTGGTCGCTTCCTCTTCATCTTTCCTACTATTGCTTTCAAATAATAAGGAGGGAGCCCCCATGGCCACCTTGGCATCCTTTATGTCCCAACCCATACAACAAACTTCCACTTGGTCCAAGACTTTTGAAACAATCCCATATGGTGAGTTGATGAATGATCCACCAGATTTGTTGTCCACTACAACCTTATTTTATTGGTCTAATGCTCAATAAAAGATTTGGAGAAGCATGTTCTCTGGAACCTCATCACCTGAGTCCCAAGCAACGGTGCCATTTTGATAATGCTCAACTCACTCCAATACTTGAGAGGTGAGGCGGTCATTTTCAAGTACCCCAAATATGAATTGGGGTCGAATCTCAAGGAGTGAATTATGAACTTCAAACCCTTTGGGCACTTAAACAACTATGAGATTACCCAAAATGATAAATAAAATGATATATAAAATAAAGTGGGGGGATTTGGTTGGACAATTTTTGTACAATCTTTAGAAATGATCAAGAAATGACACTTTTGTTTTAAGCAAAAATGTTTGGGGAAATCTTGGGATTATGTCTACCTAAAGGTAATACATGTGGGTTGATGTTGGTTCGACATGAAATTTAGATATTAACTAAAGGATAGGTTAGATCGAAGATCATTGGGGTCAATCTTTCAACAAAACCACAATGATTTCACTTATTGGCTCTTTCGACCACCTAACAAGTGTGCAATATTTTTTATAATAACCCAAAACCTCAATCAATCATCCCTATTTCTAAGATGATTATCTTGACCTTATTTATACTCTCAATATACTTATTTCTAAGATTGCAAAAGGTAGTAAACCATAGACTTAATTTCCCACCATTGTCTTATCCTCCTATAACCCTCTTTCGAGGATGTTATGGTTTACCTAATTTTCTCCTTTATCCCTCTTTCAAGGATGATAAAGGGTATCTAGAGTTTGAGGTCCTTACCTATCAAACCCATTTATAGATTTGGGATTTTCACCCATCAAATTCCAACTCAGAAGCTCAAACAAGGGTGGAATCCATACTCAACAACTAAAATCTACACAAACCCTACAATACCCACACATAAATTACACTCTAGTTCAACATAATCTGAAAACTCAAGAAGTTAGCTACTTATAAAATAGGAGACAAGAATTTTTCCAAGTGGTGCATCCATGAAGTTCATAATAAGAGAAGGTAAAATAATCTTCAATTACGCACTTGAATTTTACTAATTTCCCCTTGGAACAATAATTACAAATAACTAAGAACAATCAAAATTAACTCTCTTCAATTCTAGGGTTCTTCTCCTTCTCAAAGTGTTTTGAATCCTTTATATAAATCTTAATTTAGCTGTAGAATTTACCATAATGCCCTATACACATTTATCCTGCTATGCCGTGGTTGTGGAGCTGTGACTGCGATAGTGTAACCATAGTTATGGATATCATTGAGTGGTCGCGTAGTTTTGTCCTACTTGGCTGACTGCAATTACATCACCTGAGGCCTAGATAGGTTCTCTACTTAGCTGATAGTGATCGCGGTGCTCAAACTGTGACCGCAGTGCCCGAGGCTACTATGAGTCTTTAGCTGCACTTTTCCTACTCCTTTTTATTCGTTATAAGCTTTAATCTACATCTTTCAACCTAATCAACTCTATGCCTGCAAAGAGTGAATATTAGTGCATTTACTCACAAGTATGTTTCATTTATTCATTCAAAACAAGGTAATGTACATGAATGTTGAGTGAGAATTAGTGGTAAAATCACCACTCATTAGTACACACCAAGATAATAAGATGAAAATATGTGGATTAGAGCTAAAAGGGGATAAAAGGGAGAAAAGAAGTACAGTTGAAGAACTGGAGTAGAACGTGTCCTCTATTATCGCACTTGTGGCCCTCAGACTGCGGTCACTGTCAGTAAAGATGGTCAAGATACTGTTATCACATGAGATGTTACCACGATCATAGCAATGCTCACAATCGCACAAATTTGACTGTGTTCGCATTTGCCATGATCTAGGAGAAGCCTCTGTAATCGCGGCCTAACAAAACTAATGAGCAAGGGTACTTAGGTTAAATGGCACAGTTGATCCAAATTTCCATATAAGACCCAAGTCTTCTTTTTTCATGGATACTAAGAAAATTGGAGGGGAAATAAATTGGAAAAACTTGTAGAACCCTAGATTTTGGGGAAAACACATCTTCCCTTAGTGTATTTAAAATTTCAAGAGAAAACTGGTGAACTTAAAGTGTGAATTGAAGGATTTATTTAATGTAAATTGATATAGATATCTTGAATAAATTATTTGGTATATTTTCTCTCTTCCATTTCATGAGTAGCTAATTTCTCTAGTATTTGGATTATGTTGAACTAAAGTGCTATTGGTGTGTGGGTTTTGATGGGTTTATATGATTTTTATTTGTTGATTATGGATTCCACCATTGTTTGAGTTTAATAGTTGGAATTTATGGGTTAAAACCCCAAAAGTCCAAATGGATTTGATGGGTGAAAACCCCAACCCCTTGAAAAAGCCTTCATCATCCTTGAATGAAGGATGAGGGTGAACCTTTGGGAACCCATAGCATCCTTGAAAAAGGCTATAGGGGGATAAGAAAATGGTGGACAATATATAATATGGTTTACTTTCTTTTAAAATGTTATACATAAGTGTGAAACGTGAGTGAGCCATATTATGGGAATTATCCTATAAATAGGAATGCCCAATTGAGGTATTGGGTGACTATTAACGTCACACTAGTTAGGTGTTTGAAAGAGCCTGATGTTTGGTTGAAAAACTAATCGCAAACACTTTCGACCTAGCATATATTATATTCAATGACTAGATTTCATGTTAAACTATCAGGATCCCACACACACCTTGCCTTTAGGTAGACATAATCCCAGGATTTCCCTTAAAGTTGAATTCAAAGTAGAAAGTGTTCTTGTAGCTTGTAATGCAATTTAATAGTGATACATTTTCAAATCAAAACAAAACCCCCCACAACACTTTATATTATGTGTTATATTTTGTTTACACCTTGGGTAATCTTCTAGTAACTAAAGCACCCATAGGATTTAACGTTTAAATTTCACTTTTTGTGGATTCGACCTCAACGTAAGTTGGGATATGTAAAATGACCTTCGTCTACCACTTTAGATGGTATAGGTAAGTGTTATCAAGGGTTCCTAAAACCCTAGTTAAGGAAATTAGATGGTTATGTTTATGCAACAATCCGTGATAATCAACAAAGAACACATATAGTTAATTGCATAATAATGAGAGAGAGAAAATCCAAAGTCTCCAATTGAATAAAAACCCAAAACCTCAAGAACAAAATCTCAATGATCAAGGTATGCTAAAAGTATCAAAATTAATGTAAAGTGTATAACCTAATAAACAAAAAACCCTAAGGTATTTAAAGTATCTTAAATAATAAAGTAGTCCTAATAAAAATAGAATAGGAAAAGTATATCCGCATTCATTATGACTCGCGTGTTCTACTCGTAAGATCTCCTTACGAGTCGTACGATGCTAATCATAAGCATTCTAATGACTAATATTCAGGGTTTTAAGATACTGTTCTCCTTACGATTCATCTTCATAAGTCGTAGCCAGTCCTTAAGACTCATGGTCTTAACTCGTCATCACTTGAGTCTTCAATTTTCAGGGCTTTGAACATTGGTCTCAATATGGCTTCACATTACGAGTCATAGTAAAAAATTATGACTTTTGGTCTTTATTACTTCACCTTTGGGATCAAGCTTTGGCTTCTTCTCATATTAATATTTCTCCTCAAGGCTCATAATCACTTCTTACAAGACGTAATCTCTTCTCACCAGTGGTAGTCATTTTTAACTTGGTTTCTCATCTTTACTCTTATTTTTGGTATCCTGAAGAGTATGGCTATGTGTCATATAGTGTCTTAACGACTCGTAGCCTGACCAGTTTATTAGCTTAATAAGGATTTTCTTGGATCTTTTTAGTCCAATATTAATGTTAACCTATTTTACCTATAACCACCACAAAAACAACATCATATCAACCAAAACAACCTAAGTCTAAGCATAGATTCCTTATTTTAAGTATCAAATGTTCCATGTTTCCACGGTACATCAACACCCTAATAAGTCATAAGACTTATTAGGTTATTGTTTACTGGTTAGGTTATGAGTTCTCCAAATAAGTCGTAAGGCTAGTTTTCAACTCGTTACCAACACTCGTAGCTAACCAGAAACATGATGTATTATGCATAAGCTACCCCAGTCATTATGACTTCTATATATTAGTCGTAGGGATTGATTATGACTTACATGTTTGAGTCGTTATAATACTAGAAGCCACACTCTTCTAATCCTCTATGTTATCAGTGATTACGAGTCTCGTGGTGACATGTTACTTATCGTTTTGGGTCATTAGGATCCCTATATCCATGGCAACAAATTTTTATCCCACATGATATAACACATTTCACTACCCCTTACATTCATCAAAACATACTTTTAAAGTACAAAGTTTGAGTTCACTCTCATTTTCACTACATAGCACAATTTATCAAGAAATAGGTTTTTATTACTTGTGTGTACAAATATTTGAAGCAAGAAATCCTAAAACCTCAAAACATTTTTGAATTTAACTTAAAACATAAATCTTTGAAGAATAGAACTTACTTGATTTGTTAAAGTTTTGGGTTTCTTGAGCTTGAACAATTTTCGGACCTATTTCTAGATGAAATTTAAAATTTTTGGAGAAATAACTTGTTGTTTTATGTTTTGAAGTAAATTTAGAGTCTTAGAGCTTGAAAACTAACAACAATGGAGGGAGTATTTGTTTAGATATGTTGGGTGCCCTTCTTTTATTTAAAAGTCGATTTAGGTTGGGTTGACCCACTACTCCTGAGTTGTCAAGCTTGGTTACGAGTCATGCATACAACTCGTAAACAATTCTTACTTTTCTAATACTCTTTCCATAAATACTTAAGACCTTACCTAGGTATAGAGTCTTTATGATTCAAGGTGATGAGTCGTAACCAATGATTACGACTTGTTCTAAGAGTCGTAAGGACTCTAGTAACCACTTACCTTAATGAAATCTAAGTTCCAAGTCCTTACGACTCCTGATCATGAGTCGTAATGTTTGGTTATGACTTGTGAAGAGTTTTTTTGACGTTATATCTGCAATTTTTGGTTATCTTCTGCAATATTCAATCCTGCACACTAAACACACATATTACCGTATAGATTATCAAGTACAAATCATAGGTTTCCTCCCACAAAAAGCCTAATTTAACGTTATGGCATGACATGGCTTAGTTAGATACACATATTTCTCCAACTTGCCTATGGTGTTTCCTCCTATGTAGCGCTTGATTTAATGTAGCAGTACGATGTAATTGCCTTGATGACTCAAAATTCGCCATGGTCCATCTCTAAAATTACCTTAACTTATTTAGTGTTACCCATGTAGTGCTTTACCCTTGCCAATTTACTTTGAATGAGGTTTCACCATCACACTTTAATTCTAAATCACCATATGGAAACACTCTCATAATAGTGAATGGTCCATACACCTAGACTTTATCTTACCTGGAAACAACCTGAGTTTTGAGTTATATAGCGATACCTGGTCACCTTGCGCAAATATCATTTCTCAATTTTATGATCATAATGTAGCTTCATCTTCTCTTTGTAAAGTATAGAACTCTCATAAGCCTAGACTTAGTATTCATCCAAATCATTTATCTTATTCAGTCTCTTGCCTTCACTATATCCCTCCACTCAAAATTCAACTTCTTCAATGCTCATAGTGTTTTATTCTCAAGTTCAACATGCATGGGACATGTTTTTTCATACACCAACTTATAAGGAGAAATACCTATGGAAGTCTTAAAAGCTGTTTGGTAGGCCCATAATGCATCATCTAACTTTCTTGACCAATCAGTCCTACTGGCATTCATAGTCTTCGCAAAATTGGACTTTATCTCTCTATTGGACACCTCAACTTATCCACTGGTCTCTAGATGGTAAGGTGTCACCTCCTTATGCTTCACTCCATACTTTTCAAGCAAACTCTTAAATAAGAGATTATAGAAATATGACCCACCATCACTAATTATGGCACGTGGTATGCCAAATCAAGAAAAAATATACTTCTTAAAAAAAAGTAATGACACTTCTTCCTTTATTAATGGGGAGCACAACATGTTCAACCTATTTCGACGCATAATTCACCACCACAAGAATGTACTTCATACCAAAGAAACTTACAAAGGGTCCCATGAAGTCCACACCCCATACAGCAAACAACTAAAATTATAAAATAGAGGTCATAGTAAACTCATGGTGCCTGGAGATATTAGCTTGACACTGGCATTGGTCATAGGCTAAAGGAAAGTCATGAGCATCCTTGTATATTGTAGGCCAGTAGTACCCACACTGCAAGATCTTGTGGTTTGTGTGGGTTCCTCCATGGTGACCCCAACTAGTAAAGAATTACAAGCCTCAAGGATGCTCATCATCTGTACTTAAGGGACACATCTATGAATAACTCCATTTGCACAAATTCAAAATAAGTAAGGTTCATCCCAAAATAACTTTCTTACCTTATGCATGGATTTCTTTTTCTACTGGGAGGACATCTTTTCTGGGACTAGATCATTTGCTAGATAATTTGCATAATCATTTAACCATGAAATTATATCTTAAGAAGAAGCCAACACCTATTCTTCTGGAAAACTATAATCAATTTCCAGCCCATCTACAACTTTCTGCATCACGTCCACTGATGTGTGAGCAGATACTAATATATTTGAGGCTTTTAACTGAGAATAATTGTAAAGTTTTAAGCAACTTTTGTTGTTTTTTATTGTTTTCTCTTTGATCTTGCAGTAAAAGTCAAGATACAAGAGAACCAGCAATAATAAAAGTAAAAGAGTTAATTTTCTAGTAAGTAGAGAGGGAAGTATAGCCGATGACTTATCTAATAAGTTGTCAGCCTTTTGATAAGCTATCAAAGTTCTCATCAGCTTTAGATAGATAATGGGATTCAGTTGGAAGAAGTGACGACAACCTGTGATAGGCCATAAGAGTTATGATATGCCATCAAGCTCATCATCAGACTTAGGCAGTGCTTGAGAACTTGAAGTGAAAAAGCGATGACAATTTAGATAAGTTGTCATATGTCAGATAAGCCATCAGGCTTCATCGTCAGCTGAAGATAGAACTTGTTTAAATGTTAAGAGGAGCTGACAATATTCTTGAAATGCATCAGACTCCTGATAATCCATCACACAGGTCATCGTCTAGCCGAGAAAATACTATGATATGTGATTTTGTTTCCATAATGAGGATGAAGTATTTAAAACATATGTTAGGGTTTTCTAATTATAAAAGGGGCGGAACATCTGGAACTTATTCGAAGGGAGTTTACTTTTCTTTTTGGCTCTCTTAACTTAGAATTCAAATTTTTCAACTCTTTCATTTGGTTGTGGGAATTTTCTCTTGAACTTAGAAGAGAATCAACTTCAGACTTCATCTTTTGTAAGTTTAATTACTTTGAATGATGATTAGAATTGTTGCTATCTCTTTCTTTCTCATGTGGAACTAAAACCCACAACTAGGGTTGTGGGATCTATGATTATTCCCCCATGGATTTAATAGTTGGTTAGGGTTTGAGTGATTTGGAGACATCTTAATAATTCCTTTGTTATGATTGTTATTTATTGGTTGCAAACAATAAATCCTGCCTTATGTTGATTTGCTCGAACTAAGAAATAAACTAAAGGTAGCGAATTATCAATAAGGATTTGGTAATGTTAAGCTCTGATCTAATGATTAATATTATAACAAGATTGATCAACTTAAGATAAAATCAGTATGAATAAAATGATTTCCTAAGTTTGAGAGAATTAGGGAGTTCAACATCTAAGTAGGTTGAGAAACACTTAGATGGATTGTCGAAATTGATAGTTTGGTGTTTCCCACAAGTCACGAGAACCTAACACTACAGCTATTATTTAATGGGGATTAATAATCATAGTGATCACAACCCTAGTTCCTCTCTATTACTGATTTGAACTATTAAAATTTTAGTTTTGAGCTCTAATGCAAGTCAAAACTTTAATTATTAATTGATTGATAAAGCCCTCTATTTTATCTTTTCGCAACATTTGTTTAAATTTAACTTGTAGCTATAGTTTTAAATTAGTTTAATCGCCACTCACATTATTCCTCATGGATTTGACCCCGACTCTAAAGTTGGGTAAATATATTGACAACAATCGTCTCGCACTAAATTGACGTTTAAGTTGAGTGTTATCAAAAATGGCGTCATTGTCGGGGAACAATTTGGCGTATTGAGTTGGTTTGGAATTTTAGCCTACTTGCTTGAATTCAAACTTGTAAATATTTGTTTTTAGTTTTCTTTTATTTCTTGTGTTAGGTAGATTTTTATTTTAGTTTACTTATTACTATGGTATCGTGGAATAAACATGAGCTTGGTGGTTGGAAATCTTATCTTGATGATCCATGTCCATATCGTGATAGACCTTACTTTTGGAAAGATTGTAGATATGCTCCCCGGAGTGAGATGTGTGCACCATCTCTATCCTACCAGGAGTATGATTGTTCTTTATGTGGTGATCAAGATGGACATTGGAGTGATTGCCCAAATGCCCCCTCCCCCTATTACACTAACCCAAATTCTAGTTCTTCTTATGAGTTTGATAGGTCTTATGGTCAAGAAAAGGAAGAATGAAGCACCGATAAGAGTAGAATTGAAGTTGTGTTTCAACGAATGTTGGATCTCCAAAAAAATGTATGATATCGTATATGATTACGTGTCAAGACATAAGTCCAATCATTCATAAAGAGATAGATATAGAGGTCAATCATTCAAATCATTCTTCTATATTATGTTTAGATGATATCCTGTCTGTAAAATTATTTAAAATAATGGAAGAGTGTAAAAATGAGAAAGAACCCTATATTGATGTTGAGCTTGATGATGAGCAACCCTCAATGATTTCCCAACTAACTAAACCAACCATGAGAGATGATGCCAAGATTGAGAAAATGGTGCTAGAGGCAAAAGAAGAAACCAAGCTAATCTCTTATAAAGAATCTAGCCCAATTTGGTGTGAAGAGGTAGAGAAAGATGCAACTCTAAAATTAGGTAAAAGACCTCACTCGAATCACTTTTCAACATTATGCTTGGTGGATGTGATGAAAGTCGAATCACACAAGAAAATGATAAATTTTTAAAATAAGGAGGAAAATTCCTACATTTTGGAGTTTGTCATGCCAAAAGAGTAACTATAACCCCAATCTTGAAGGCCAAGAAGCTTAAATATCGATATCCATTTAGTAGCTTTTTAAGATTCACACCATTGCCAAATGAGCCCACACAAAAGTTCGATGCAAAATTGGGCAAGTGATTCAAGTCTTCAAAGTATCATCATAGAACTTTCCTTATCATGCTCTAACATTCGTCCAACGTACCTAAAAGATGTAAAGATCGAAAGATGGGCCTACGATTCAAATCATCTAAGTGGAGGGATAAAGGATGAAACATTTTTAAGGTATCTCTACGTATTCTATATAGTCAAGATAACCTAGTCGTGCTGCGACATTAAATCAAGCGCTGCTTGGGAGGCAACCCAAGGTATTTTTTTATTTGAATTCATATTATGTGATTGACATCAGATCTTCGCATGCATGGTGCCACAGGTATGTTTCTAACTCTCTTGTTTTGGTTTAACACATTGGGGACATTGCATTATTTTAAGTTGAGGGTGGGGATACTTGTAGGTGTTGATGTCCTCTTGGGGTTTCTGTTGTCGTGCCTCTTTTCTCTGGAGTCTTGTTTCTAGTAAAGTCGACATGTTTAGGCGTATTGTGATTTGTTGTAAAATATTGTAGTTAACTAGGAGAAATACATGTACCTTAGGTAGTTAACATATTTTTGTTGATTTTTGAACACCTTACCAAAGGTCTGTTTTATAACTGTGTGATATGCATTTATGTGTGACCACTGTGCATCTTGTTATGGAATTAGTACTAGTGACATGATAACCATTGCTAAATAATTGCATGAACCAAATGGGTAGTAGCTTGTGACGTACCTTTATGCCATGTGTGTGTGAGATACTACCTAGTTTCCATTGTGTGTTAAATTCAGAACTTGCACAGTTGGTCTTGCCTTGGATGTAGGATAGCGGTTAGGAAATGATCATAGACCGTTGTTGATATTAGTCCACTTTTAGCCTAAATGACCTTTCATGTGTGAATAATATCCCTTGATCCTAATTTTGAGCCTGAATGCCTATTCTTTTTATTATACTTATCACCTTCCCATTTGTATCACAATGAACCTATTTAGCCCTGGTCCTCCTTGGACATTGTGCACTTTGACTTAGGCAAATAGCCTAAGTTGAGGATGGCTATCATAGAGGCGCGTGATGTAAAGTGAGTATGAAGAAGGGTAAAAAAAATACAAGGTTGGGTGTGGTAGAAAAAGAATGAGAAAAGAAAAGTTTGGTAAAAAATAAATAAATAAAAACTGCACACATCTTGAATGTGCTTTAATCAAGAAAGGGAGAAATAAGGTAAAGGTTGATAAGTGAGACCCCAAAAGTAGTGTAGTGCCAAGGAGGCTTAGTTACTTTAAATATCCTTGTGTATCATACTAGCCCTAAGCCTATATTACAAGCTGAAGAAAAGTCCTATAGTGATCCTAACTTAACTGTCTGAAAGCTTCGGGTAATAAAAATAAGGGCAAGCTTATGGTATTTGGCATAATTGACTGGAACTTCTATCTGAAAGTGAGTGTCTCTTGACCGTCCCTGCATTGATATGCTTGAGTTCACATATGAGTGAGGAGGGACCTCTTTGTTGTAAGGGCACACTGTTACGTTGCTAGTTGCTAACTTGTTTGGATAGTTTAATCTTGGTACATGCATGGTTGTTGTTGCTCAATTGATACCATATCTTGATTCTTGTGTGTCCCATTGTTGTTCTTCAATAATATGCACCGTTGTTTTTAAAATTAATTGACCTTGGAGATGGTGAAGATGTTTCGAGCTAAAATGGATGATTTACTGCCAAATGTGCTTTGTATCATCTTAGTTATGTTTTAGTTGCTTGAGGAAAAGCAATTGTTTTAAGTTGAGGGTGTTGATGTGTGAGCAGATGCTAACACATTTGAGGCTTTTAACAGAGAATAATTGCAAAGTCTTAAGTAACTTTTGTCATTTTTGATTGTTTTCTCTTTGATATTACAATAAAAGTCGATATGCAAGAGAACCAGAAATAATGAAAGTAAAAGAGTTTATTTTTGAGCAAGTAGAGAGGGAAGTATAGCTGATGACTTGTCTAATAAGTTGTCAGCCTTATGATAAGCTATTATAGTTTCCATCAGCCTTAGACCGAGAATGAGATTCAGCAGAAAGAAGTGACGACAACCTATGATAGGCCGTCAGAGTTGTGATAAGTCATCAGGCTCATCGTCAGGCTTAGGTAGTCCTTGAGAAATTGAAGTAAAGAAGTGATAACAATTCTGATATGTCGTCACATGTCTAATAAGCTGTCAGGCTTCATCGTCAGCTGAAGATAGAACTTGTTCAAATGTGAAGAGGAGCTGACGACATTCTTGATAAGGCATTAGACTCCTGATAAGCCGTCACATACGTCGTCGTCTGTCTGAGAAAATACTATGATCTGTGATTTTATTTCCATAATTAGAATGAAGTATTTAAAGTATATGTTAGGGTTTTCTAATTATAAAAGGGGCAAAACATCTGGAACTTATTCTAAGGGAGTTTACTTTTCTTTTTAGCTCTCTTAACTTAGAATTCAATTTTTTCAACTCTTTGATTTGGTTGTGGGAATATTCTCTTGAACTTAGAAGAGAATCAACTTCAGACTTCATCTTTTGTAAGTTTAATTACTTTGAATGATGATTATAATTGCTGCTATCTCTTTATTTCTTATTTGGAACTAAAACCCACAACTAGGGTTGTGGGATCTATGATTATTCCCTCATGTATTTAATAGTTGATTAGGGCTTGAGTGATTGTGGAGACATCTTAATAACTCCTTTGTTATGATTGTTATTTATTGGTTGTAAACAATAAATCCTGCCTTATGTTGATTTGCTCGAACGAAGAAATAAACTAAAGGTAGAGAATTATCAATAAGGATTTGGGAAGGTTAAGCTCTCATCTAATGATTAATGTTGTAACAAGATTGATCAACTTGAGATAAAGTCAATATAAATAGAATGTTTTCCTGAGTTTGAGAGAATTATGGAGTTCAATATCTAAGTAGGTTGAGAAACACTTAGATGGATTATCGAAATTAATAGTTTGGTGTTTTCCATAAGCCACGAGAACCTAACACTACAGCTATTATTTAATAGGGATTAATAATCATAGTGATTACAACCCTAGTTCCTCTCTATCACTAATTTTGAACTATTGAAATTTTAGTTTTGCGCTCTAAAGCAAGTCGAAACTTTAATTATTGTTTGATTGATAAAACCCCTATTTTATATTTTTGCAATATTTGTTTAAATTCAACTTGTAGCTATAGTTTCAAATTAGTTTAATTGTCACTCACATTGTTCCTCGTGGATTCAACCCTAACTCCAAAGTTGGGTAAATATATTGACGATGGCCGTCTTGCACTAAATTGACGTGTAAGTTGAGCATTATCATCCACCTCAAGTCTCGACAAGTAATTTGCAACTTGATACACAGTGTCTTTTTTGTCCTTAACCTCAAAATCCAACCCTTGCAGCAAAATAACCCACCTAATAAATCTAGGCATTGCATCCTTATTCAACCTTAAGTACCTCACTGCTACATGATCGGTGTGCACTATTACCCTCATCCCAATCAGATATGACCAAAATTTTTCAAAGGAAAACACCACTGCTAACAACTTATGTTCAATAATTGTATTGTTCTTTTGAGTAGGGTTTATTTCCTTACTTGAATAGTATATAAGATATAGGATATTTTTCATTCTTTGGTCTAAGACAGCACCTAAGGCCACTCCATTTGCATCACACATGATCTCTAATAGTAAGGACCAATTAGGGGACATGTTGATAAGACCCAACATCTATATCTTTTATAGCCATTAAAAGGCCTTCAAGCATACTTACAAAATCAAATTTCACCTTTTTCTCAAAAAGCATACAAAGAGGGTTGGCAATCTTCGAGAAATCCTTGATGAATCATCTACAAAAACCAACATCTCCAAAAAATCTCTGAATACCCTTCAAAGTATTTGGTGGAGGTAATTTCTCGATCACTTTAACATTAGATTTTCTAACTCTATACCTTTTTTATAAATCTTGTGCTCAAGCACAATGCCTTCTTTAACCATGAAATGGCAATTTTCCTAATTAAGTACAAAGTTACATTCCTCACATCTACGAAGAGTATTTCAAAGTGAACTAAGAATTCATCAAAGAATTGCCAACAACTAAAAAAAATTTCATGAATACTTTGAAGGTGCCTTCTACCATACTAGAGAAGATTGACATCATACATCACTGAAATATGGCTGGAGCATTACACAACCTAAATGGCATCGCTTGAATGCAAAGGTCCCATAAGGACAAGTGAAGGTTGTCTTATCTTGGTGTTTAGGCACAATAGTAATTTGGTTATACACCAAAAAACCATCTAAAAACAATAGCAACCCCTACTCGCAAGTTTGTCAAGCATTTTGTCCATAAAGGGCATAGGGAAATGGTCCTTCTGGGTCTATGTATCTAGTTTCCTGTAATCCATACACACTTTGCATCCGGTGACTGGCCTCATTGGCACTAGATCATTCTTCTTACTAGGAACTACAGTAATACACACTTTTCTGATATGGTAAAAGACACCATCAAAGTATTTATGGGTGATTTTTTTATTGTTGATGATTCTTTTGATGACTTCTTGGTTTACTTGGAAAATTCTCTTCATAGATGTGAGGAATACAACTTGGTACTTAATTGGGAAAATTGTTATTTCATGGTTAAAGAAGGCATTGTGCTTAGGCATAAGATTTAAAAAATAGGTATAGATCCAAGATTGAAGTTATTGATAAATTACTTACACTAATTTTTGTGAAGGTTATTCGAAGCTTTTTAGAATATGCTAGTTTTTACAGGCGATTCATCAAGGATTTCTCAAAGATTGCCAACCCTCTTTGGAAGATCCTTGAGAATAAGAACGAATTAGATCTTGAGAAGTATCTAACACCTAATTTTCTAAAAACTATCAAGAATTTTGAGCCCATCTTTAACTTTTTGAATCATGTCCTCCTCAAGTATCAACAAGTTATCTACAACTAGATTCTTAGTGTCTTTTCTGTTGAAACACCCTGGGATCTAGTCCTTAGAGATTTCCTGGGTTTTAGACTTTTTGGACATCATATGGCTTACCATACTAGTCATATATTGAGGGTATGGGCCAGGTGACCTAGTCATGTCTTGTCCAGTGTTAGATGGTTAAGTTTTAAAATGTGTACGACTTGGGTGGGTATAATTCATATGTTGGGTGATGGGTCGTAGGGTTGGATTTTTCCTTCCCTTGATCTAAAGCTTAGTAACTTAACTTTTAACTGAGTACGAGTGGCTAACCATGAGTCATGAGATAAGGTATGAATGGTATAGTCCAACTCATATGTCTGACATTGTCAACCCCTCTTGCTTCTACCTATGGTACTAGTTTAGGGTACTTTTTATATACTTGGGTACGATTGAGGTCTAGTGGTTGTAATTGGATAATGTTAGGGTCCAAGAGATGCCTGAGGTATGAGTGGTAGGTACCACTCGTATGATAGGGTATGGGTGGTATGGTGGAGTCATACTTTCCTGAGGGAATATTATGCAGCTTAAGCTAAGGGTAATCTGGACATTTCCCCTCTTAACCTCTTAAGGCCCCATAACTTAGATCACTCTTAGTACGTTGTTTATCTTAATATTCTAATCTTAAACACTTAGAAACTCTCTCAAATTCTCTTAATGCTTTTGGGTTCAATGAAGGCTAGTGTTTCATCAATATCATTTATTTGGGGCTTAAAAGGGTGATTTCTCTCTGTCATCTCAATAATCTATGGCATGTTACTCTTCCCTAATTGTTAGTTCCAACTAAAGGCATATTTTATGAATTGTTTTCATGTAATAAATATCGTATGGTTTTGGATCTTGAATATATGTTGGGAGTTTTGGTAATAAATTATTTGGTTATGGTTTTCCCTTGTTTTTACATATGATTTTCATATTATGATGGTTTTTTTAACATTAGATTTTATGGGAATGGTTAATTGTTACTTGGTTTTGGCTTTGGAAATACTATGTGCAACACCCTAGGTTTTGGTCCTTAGAAATTTCCTAAGTTTGAACTCTCTGGACATCATAAAACTAGGGATACTAGTCTAATATTTGGGTATGATTTAGGGGTCGTAACTCATATGTTTATCATAGTGGTTTAGTCTAATATTGTACAAGGTATAACTTCTATATAAGGGTCATATGATGGGGTGCAAGTCATATGATTCAACTCATATGATGACCTATGTCTTAACCTACGCGATTTTATTTTATCTACGGTACAATTTATGGGTACCAATCATATAATTGGGTATGACTGGGACATAGGAGTTATAGGTTGGTAAGTGTGGGGGTTGAGATTCTTCTTGGTGTATGAGTGAAGGATACCACTCGTACCGTAGTGTACAGATTGGAGTGGGTCATACCCTCTTTTTGGAAATTAGTACAGTTTAAGTAGGGGGTATTCTGGACATTTCCCCTTATAACTCCTTGGGACCCCACAACATAAAACACTTTTTTGGGGCTTTATAAACTTATTTGCAATCAATCTAACACTCTTAAAATCTCTCAAGGCTTTTGAGTTAAGAAAAAGCTAGGGTTTCCTTCAAGGTGGTCAATTGAGGCTCATAGGGGTGATTTCTTCTCATCTTATTCTCAATCTAAGGCATGTTACTCCTCCCACATTGTTAGTTCCAACTAAAGGCATGTTTTATAAATTTTTATCATGGCATGAATGTTGAGTGGTTTTGGGTTTTTAAATATATGTTGGGGGTTTTAGTCATAATAGTTGGTTATGGTTTTTTTTTGTCTTTTACTTATGGTTTTCATATTATTATGGTGACTTGAACATTTGGTTTCATTGGAATGGTTGAATTGTATTTGGTTTTGTCTTTGAAAACACTATTCCCCCAACATGTTTTATAAAATGCCTATGAGAATATTTTTGGTTAAATTGTTGGACTTTTATTGAACTATGCATGGTATAACTTCGTAATGGAACCCTAAATGGTATAAATGGTTTAAGTATTTTTGAATTGTTAAAAGGTAAGATCTTGGTGATTATGGTTGGTTTAATTGTAATCCTTATGGAGGTACAAGGGAATCCCCCAAGCAAGTATAATAATGATCACTTGTGGGATACATGGGATTCCACCAAGACAACTTAACAATGTAATCTATGGGGACATAGGAATCATTTTTTCTTAAAAAGGATGGTTAATGACACTGCTTACAAGCTATAGTCGTTATTACAATACCAATACTTATAACCTTGGTAAATAATGAATGGAATAGGGGTTTAGTTGTATGGTAATAATTTTAATTAGGCAATAATGGCAGGATGTGATAGCTAACCGTTAAGGTGTAATTCCAATTGATAGAACTGGAAACTCATATTTGCCGACATAAGGATTGGTCATGAAAACCATATATGATACTTATGGGGTATATGGGAATTCCTTAAGTACACTTGTACATATATATCATGGAGAGATAAGGGTAATCAAAAATTCCCTAACCCTATGGTATCTTTGGTTTATGCGACTACACACATCGAGGCCCGATCATAGGGTTACACTTGACCCATATAGCCCATGAGTGGCTTTAGGACGATTAAGGTACACATACCTTGGTTAATGGTTTTAAATATATGTAAAACCCGGTTCTCTTTTCTCGATAAGAACTATATATATGTATGGATGTATATGCATATGCTTGCTTACTTGGTTTTAAGTATTGGCATTATTTTATCCTCATCTTTAGTACTTGCTAGCGTTCACCCGCTTACCCATCTTCGAGCGGATGTATTCCCACGAGATGCAGGAACCTTTCATTCTACTCCTCCTTCTTAGTAATCAGATTTGGGATCAACTTAAGTAGATTTAAGTGGTGAGCTTCCATATTTTGAAAGTCTCCATTTCATGTCATCGATGTCCTTACATACTTTGGTTATTTCATAGATATTGATTTTTGCTATGGTTGGGGGCATGTCCCAACTGAATATTGTTTTACTTTTGGTTAAAGGCTTTGTGGAATTACTATAAGTTGGTATGGGCGGTGTCGAAAGTGGTGTCATCTTTAGTATTGGTAACTGTATTGGGGCTTATACCGTTTCATTGTATTTATAATTATTCCATCCTATTATGTTATGGACACATGTTTGATTATTGTTTTTTTTGTATGACTATTGGTTGGGTATTTGATGGTGGACTTTCTTGTATTAGTCATGGTTATGGACCTATCACAGAGTTTAGAAATGTACAAAATACTATCTTTTTATACATTTGGAATTCATCTGTCTCAGGGAATGTGTTTGGAGGTTGGGTTGGATAATGGGGGCAGTCTTCGATCCTGGTTAGACTTGGGATGCCCATTACGACAAGGCCCTAGTTTGGGTCATGTCACTATGGACCCAATATTTTTATTAAAATTCCTAAGAGAATGTTTTTGGTTAAATTGTTGGACTTTCATTGAACTCTGCATATTATAACATGGTAATGGAACCCTAAATAGTATAAATGGTTTAAATGGTTTTGAATGGTTAAATAGTAAGGTCTTGGTGGTTATGTTTTTATAATTAAAAGCCTTGTGGGGTATAAGGGAATCCCCCAAGAAAACTTAATAATGATCACTTATGGGGTACATGAGATTTCCCCAAGTCAATTTAATAATATAACATATGGGTACATGGGAATCCCTTTTTCTTAAAAAGGGATGCTAAGGATATTACTTGTAAGCTATAGTCTAGATAATGATACGACTACTTATAGCCTTTGTTAATAATAAATAGAATTGTGGTTTATTTATGTGGTAATGGTTTTAATTGTGCAATAATGGCAAGGTATGATAGTAATCATGAAGGAGTGAGTCAACGGATGGACACTAGAATCTCATATTTGCTGACATGATGATTGGTTATGACGACTATATATGATACTTATAGGGTATATGAGAATCCTCTAAGTAAATTTGTACATATGTATCATGGAGAGAGGAGGGTACTCAAGGATTCTCTACTCCTATGGTACCTTCAGTTTGTGCAGATACACACATCGGGGATAATTCATGGGGTTACACTGGATCCATATAGCCCGTGGTGGTTCTAGGATGATTAGGTTACACATACCCAGGTTAATGGTTTTAAAGGAATGGTAAACCCGGTTCCCTTTCCCAGCATGGTTATATATGTATATTTATGGCTGTGAATGCACATCGTTAGTTTACTTGGTTTTAAAGTTTGGAATTATTTTATCCTTATCCTGAGTGCATGCTAGTGTTCACCTGTTAACCCGTCTTCAGGCAGCTATATCCCCACTCTATGTAGGAAATAGCCATTCCATTCCTTCTTCTTCATGATCAGATTTAGGATCAGCTCATTTAGATTGAAGTGGTGATCTTCCATATTTTGGATGGCTCCATTTTATGTCATAGATATTTTTACATACTTTGGTTATTTCATTGATATTAGTTTTGACTATGGTTGGGGGCATGTCCCAGCTGGATATTATCTTACTTTTGGTTAAAGTCTTTGTAAAACTACTATGGGTTAGTATGGGTAGTGTCGGTAGTGGTGTCTACCTTAGTAATGGTATTGGTATTAGGGCTGATATCGTTTGACTACATTTATGATTGTTCTATTATTTTATGTTATAAACTCGTATTTGGTTATTATTTAGTTTTGGTATGGTTATTGGTTGGGTATTAGATGGTTGGTCTTGCTTTGGTTGCTCATAGTTATAGACCATCCCAGAGTTTGGAATTGTAAAAAATGCTATCTTGTTATACGTTTGGAATTCATCCGACTCAGAGCATGTGTTTTGAGGTTGGGTTGGGTAATGAGGGTGGTCTTCCATCGTGATTGGACTTAGGATTCCCATTACGATAAATCCCTAGTTTGGGTCATGTAAATTATATTAGAACTTTATGTTCTTGGTCAATTAGGATACCACAAAGCTGTGTCGAGTAGAGTCTTTTTTATGGGTGTGTAGCGCGCCACACTCCTAAGAGAGAGGCTTCAAGGCATTTAGGAAATATTTCACTTCTTTGCGTTCTATTTTCAAGCTTGGAGTGTAAGTCCTGGAATGTCCTCTAATTCTATTTGTTCTCTTTTAGATCATTCCTCAATGATCTAAAGTTCACGAAAACTCCTCTATCCCAACTCGGGATAATGTTGATGGGACACTCTCTTCTTATAGGATCCATACTCGATCTTGGGGTCCAGTCCCTTATTTCTTTAGAGTTCAACCGATTTCTTCTAGTCCTCCTCAGGCTCCTCAGGCTAATATGATGAATGTTGAGTTACATCACTCGATTCATATGATTTCTTAGGTTGTAGCTTCTCAGGCCGAGCGTGGTACATTTGGTATTCCATCTTCTGAGGCCACAAAGGTTGGCCAATTCATGAGGTTGAAACCTTTAACTTTTACTAGTGTTAAGGTAGAGAAGAATCCTCAAGGTTTTTTAGATGAGATAGAAAGATCTTCAGGGTCATGCAGGCCACGAATGTGGAAGGGGTGAATTTTACTGCCTATTAGATAAAGAATGTGGCGTACCAATGGTACGATGAATGGGATTAGGCAAGGGGTAAGGTCAACGATTCATCTTCGTAGGAGAATTTCTCTAATGCATTCCTGGATCGCTTCTTTCCTCGGGAGTTGTAGAAAGCAAAACTAAAAGAATTTATTAATATGAAATATTAGAAGATGTCGATCAAGAAGTATTCCTTGAAATTTCACCAGTTATTTAGGTATGCACCAGAATTGGTGTCGAATATGAGGGCTAGGATGAGAAAGTTTACTTCAGGACTGTCTTAGGATTTGATCCTTAAAATAAAGACAGTATTATTAATCAAGGACACGGATATTTATTTGTTGGTTGTTCATATGCAACAAGTTGGGGAGGAAAAAAAAAAGCAGGCTGAGATAAGGGAAAGACAGGGTAATAATTCTAGGTTCTCTGAGTAGAGTTGTCAACAGCAAAGTGGTAGGGATGGTGCTAAGTGGCTACAGAAGAATTGGGGGAGTTCTGGTTCTTTCTCTACATCTAGTGCTTCTTATCTGAAGCAATTAGGTGAAAAGTATCCGTAAGGTAGCGATAAATTTAGGGCACAAGATGCCCAATCTTAGGCTAGTGGGGCTCAGTCGACCTCATTATGTCCTCCTTGTAGGTTCTATGGCCAGTTACATCAAAGTTTCTTTAATGATGCAAGGGATAGGTGCTTCAAATATGGTCAGCTAGGCTATATACTTAAAAATTGTCCAGTTGGTAAGGTTTCTTCAAGAGCAAACAAGGTTCCGATCGTGTGTTCATCTGTTCCTTCACCAAAAGGTTCTACTTCTGCATCTGTTTTTGCTTCCAGTACCAGCACAGGACAGAGTAGGTTATATGCACTGGCTACCCAACAGAAGTTTAAGGCATCGCCTAATGTTGTGACTGGTATGTTACAACTTTTTTCTAGTGACGTGTATTGTTTACTTGATCCTGGGTTCACTCTATCTTATGTGAGCCCATTTATGGCTATGTATTTTGGTTTTGATCCCAAGGTTATTTTAGATCCTTTTTCTATTTCTACCTCGATAGGTATATATGGTATCTAAAAGAGTCTATAGGGGGTGTGGTATATGTTGGTAGTAAGAAGACTTTGGTGGATTTGTTCGAATTAGATATGGGGGATTTTGATGTCATTCTAGGGATGGATTAGTTACACTCATGCTAAGCATTCTTAGATTATTGGACCCGTGAGGTTTTCAATAGGTTCCTTGGTAAGCCAGTTATTTAGTGGGAGGGTGGTTTCTTAGCTCCAAAGGGGAGGTTTATATCATATTTTAAGCACTCTTGACTGGCAATCCTGGAACTATATTGACCAACGCGATAGGCTACGCGGTACGCCAAGATCGCATTGGTCCTATGTTTTGGGATTCCAAACATGGTCTAAACGAGGTCTGAAAAACCCAAAATTCATCTGGGAACCCCTATTGACCTTTCTAATCATGGATTAACTTAAATATCCAAAGTTAATGGAGGTAAAGGTCATGAAATAAGAACCCAAACTTTCGAAGGCTAAAATAGCACTAAGTTTGAATACTTAGCTAGGAGATTCTAAGTTTGGGAGCTCTTTTCAAGCTTTAACAGACTGAGTTAAGCTTATAATTTTGTGGGGTCTTACAATATCTCCCTCTTGGGAACATTCATCCTCAAATGGGATTGACTAAGCTAAGATTTCTGATAGACTGGACTTACTTAACATGAACATCTGAAACATGCCTATATGAATTGAAATACTGATTTACTGAAATTTCATACCGAACATGCATATCTGATGCGTGAATACTTGACTGAGTTATTATCCTGAGCATGCATATCTAATACACGGAATACATGACTGAATTGACTCATGAATGCATGATTGAATATGAAATAATAATTGAAACTAACTTTGTAAGGAACATCTGAACATGCAACAAAATGGGTTTAAGGTCATGAAAGCATCTAGAAATTATGGGGTATCTCCCCTTTGGGACACTCTGTCCCTCTATGAACACCTACTTTATGAGATACTGGGGAAAATAGAGATGATGCAAAATGCTCCTACGAACTGGATCGTGACTGAACATCTGGGATCTGAAACTAATGCATGATTCATGAACTGAGCTAAACTCTTAACTACTGGGATGCTCTATATGGAAATAGTTACATTCTTAAGATTCTTGATAATATGACTAGATAGAAAGATGGGGAAACAAACCATATGAATTCGACTACTTGACTGCTAAACTGAATTATTGGCTTTACTAACCGACTCATGCTGAAAACTTAAGCATAAGTTAGAGCAAAGGATCTAACAAACAATATCATAAAGATGAAAGACTCATAACGTACCCGAATGTATGTTAGGGGAACTTTCCTGATCATGATGAGTCTGAAGTGCATAGAATCACTCGCACGACATGAAAAGAAGGAAAAATATTCCTAAAACATGTTATAGCCTCCTGTACAGAAATGTGGCATGCAACACACCCGTGCACAAGACTCTACTTAGATGCAGCTTTCAGACTTCCTAGGACACTATTGAACCTTAGGCTCTGATACCAAGTTTGTAACGGCTTGGATTCTGATCTCAAAGGATCATAAGCTAACCCTTTTTTGGTACTTGCTGCAATAATTTATTAATATACTATAAAAATGCAGAAAACTGGCAAAAACCTTGCCATAAGGTTCAAATTGAAATACAATCGTATAAAATATATCAATACCAAAAATTAAACAATTGTCTGAACTTCTAGTCTGAAAGCCTCTAAACTGTCTAAACTTGGAGTTGATAGGACAATCCCCCAACTAACTCCGTCTACTAAAATACTGAATCTAATACAATACTAAAATAAGGAACATCCTCGAATGATGAGGACTCACTGCTAAGTCTACTACTGCTGGATGAGTCTGAACTACTAAGTATGCTTTGGAGCTCGTGCTTCTGAACCTATAGTATAAGATACCATAGCGCAAGAGAAAATTATACGTCAGTATGTGAGAATATACTGGTATGCTAGATGAGGTAAGGCTAAATGCAAGGGTTCATATGCATGAACAATGCTGACTGAATACACGAGTATGCCTAATGAGGATACATGCGTGAATGCATAAACTATAATTGAAATCATAGTAACACCGATTACTGAGTTTACTAATACTAAGATACTGAATAACTGGGTCTACTGATAACTGATATGTGAGGTTATTGATACTACTTGATTATATCTGAGATTAGTCCTATCTAGCCGGTGATCTCTGAATCTATTGGTATTGATGCTAATTGACTTTATCTAAGATCAGGCCTATCTAGCGGGTGATCTCTGAATCTTTGGAACTATCTAAGTTCTTTACTGAGCTGACTAACTATATTTGATAGGTCTGATTTCTGTAATACTGATCTAAGTTCTATTACTTAGACTGAATCTGAAACTGAGACTATGAGAGGAAATCATCAAACCGATATGCCCCAAATCTGAACTAGTGGGTTCCAACCTATAACCTCAGATGGAAGGGTGTCAGTATCGTGCCACGGGTAAATGTAAGACCCCGCAAAATTATCTCATAGTCTGAGCCTTTGAGCCTTTTTAGTGAAGTGTTAATCCATCCCTAAAAGGTTGAGAAGTGTCTTCCCATGTGAGAAGAATTTTGAACTGTATAGAATTTCCCCAATATCAACTTTGTGTCGTGAGACAGTGTGCCACCTGGCACTTTAGCGTGTTGCGGAGCCAGCCAAAATGGCAATCATCAAAATCCAGTGAGCCTCCACGAATTTTGCGTGTTGCGCCAAGGCTTAATTTCAAAATTGTTAATTTCCAGTGCACCAACACGATTCCACCGCATCGTGGTTCCTTTCTAGTTCGCAACCAAGGTGGCAACACGATTCCACAACATCGCGCCATCAAGTAGTTTCCCGATTGTCCAATTTCCAGTAAGCTGGCGTAATTATGGCGCGTTATGCCAGTATCTAAAATTAGGATTTTTTAGTTTAATTCCAAAAGTGAAAGGGGTCTTTTTCCAACCTCTATATACACTCCTTAACACGGGATTTGGCCTTATTTAACCCAAAATATCATTGTTTTCTCTCAAATTTGTTCAAGAACAAGAGCTGAGATTTCTACAAAAACCAAAACCCTTTCTTCTTCAAGAGAGAAATCAAGAAATGAGGAATCTCTCCAAGGGCTTTCAAGAAAGAGTTTCTCTAAGGTATGCAGCTGTTGATTCTTAGGTCCCTTTCATCCAAGAAGCTCAAGAACCCATTTCTAATTGTCAAAGATTTTAGGTTTATGAGTTTTTACGATTCATGTGAGTTGAAATTGATGTTCATGCTATTATTGAGTTATGATTCCTTTTTTTACAAGGTTTTCAAGCTTTGACCTTAGTATGTGATATTCATGTGATGTTCATGATAAACCCTCTTCAAGTTTCTTGTTAAGTGATGTATTCATGTCAATTAGGTGTAGAAATTGTTCAATAAGCAATGCATGCTCCCCCTATGTTTGATAAAATGCATATGTGAAGGAATTAGAGCCATTCTAGCATGTTGATTAGAAATCTCCAATTGTGTGTAAGCCCATGCATGCCAAATATTTGTTGAAAAGCCTTAGTAAATGAATTGTGGCATGATAGCATGAAATTTCCCAATTATGTGCTCTTTGATAAATGCTAAGACTTAAATACATGATAAGTGTTTGATGAATGAATTGTAACATGATAGCATGAAGTTCCCCAATTATGTGTTCTTCGGTACATGCCAAGACTTAAATATATGTGAAGTGCTTGATGGAAGGCCTTGTTGAATAGAGTATGATCCAATAGCATATCCCCCTATGTTATAACATGTTTAGGATTCCTAAATGCTTGAAGTAATGCCCTAGTGATTGTGATGGTGAATGATTGTCCATGGTCTTGATTATTCAAGAATGGTTATGTTTTACTTTTATGTTATCGAGTCCTGGGGATATTTATACCTGACAATTAAGTTGTTGTCTAGAGCCTATGTCAGTTTTCATTATAATTCCAGTCGATCCATGATTCTCAGAACTCAGCGAGTTATAGAACTCTGTATTCTCAGACAGATACAAAACTTAAGAAATCTCAATAATCTCTGTAATCATCGTGATCTCAGTATTGCTAGAATATAGCCTCAATTTTGTACTTAGCTTAGATCTAGTAGTATTCAAGTGTTAAGTTTAGTGTTCAGTAGTATTTGAGTAATATATCCCGATCTCAGTGTCATTCAGTTAGATAATGAGATTTAGTAGTATTCCATCAGATACAGAACCAAGTGAATTCAGCTTAACTCGATCATTCGAGAAACATGATCTGTATCAGATTCAGCTTAGTTTGTGTTCAGTTAAGAATCAGTTCAGAGTCTTTTAGTTGGAAGTAGGAGCTAGCATCGAGCGAGGGCAAGGATGGCGGCTCCTCTTTAGAGAGGCAGAGTCGTTAGAAGCAATCCCTGAACTCCAGAACTGTGTAGCCAGTGCATGATGCAGGAGTCACCCGTCAGAAAAGGCTAGTCACCCATCAGATAGGCTTGACTATTATATTGCCTTAGACTTAACTTCCTGCGAGGGTCACCTATCAGATAGGCTTGACCATATAGGTCTTTACCCGCGGCATGATATTGACACCCTTCCAGCTAGGGTTATAAGTTGGATCCTACCAGTTGAGATTCGGGGCATGTCGGTTAAGTGACTACTTTCCACAGTTGCAGTTTCAGTATCAAACTTCAAAAATTAGGACTGTCAGATACATTCATCTATCTCAGTAAGGAAGTTAGATAGTTTCACTGATTTATGGACCACCCATCATATAGGCTTGGTCCTATATAAAGTTATTCAGAATCAGATCCTGAGATCACCCGATAAATAAGCTTGATCTCAGTCTCATATTCAGTTGAGTAATCTCATTATCAGATCCTGAGATCAGTCGACTGATAGGCTTGATCTCAGTCGCATATTCAATTGAGTAATCTCATTATCAGATCCTGAGATCACCCATTAAATAGGCTTCATCTTAATCTTATATTTAGTTGAGTAATCTCATTATCAAATCCCGAGATCACCCATCAAATAGGCTTGATCTCAGTCTCATATTCATTTGAGTAATTTCATTATTAGATCCCAAAATCACCTATTAGATAGGCTAGATCTCAGTCTCAGATTCAGTTGAGTAATCTTATTATCAGATTCTGAGATCGCCCATCAGATAGGCTTGATCTTAGTCTCAGATTCAGCTTAGTATTCTTGTTGTCAGATTCTGACATAATCATTTCTTATCATTGACAGTATATTCCAAAATCATCTATTAGAGAGGTTTGATCTCTGATGCAGTCAGTCGAAATTAGAAAACTCAAAATTCAGTCATTGATATGAGTAGATTCAGTTAATTAGTTTCAGTATCCTCAGTTTTTGAGATCACTCGCTAGATAAGACTGATCTTACCTCAGTACTCAATTATTGGTATCAGATGATTCAATTATTCAGTATCTCAATATTAGTAGTGAATTCAGATGACAGTAATGAAGTATTCGAGTTTCAGTTTTCAGAGTCATGATGGTTGTAGTTATGGTTTGTGCATTCATGCATGTGTTCTTATTCAGTACTCTCATGATTATTCAGTTAAGTAATTATTCATGTATAAGCCCTTGCATTTAGCCTTTCTCATCTTCATACTCGGTAAATTCCCATACTGATGCATTTGCACTATGGCATTTTATTTTACACCATAGGTTCAGAGGCACGAGATCCAGAGTACCCTTAGCAGCTCAGTCCCAGTCAGCAGCAGTAGACATAGCAGTGAGTCTTCTTCAGTTGAGGATGATCCTTATTTTTATTATTATTATTATATCAGATTTTGTTTATGTTTAGTAGAAGGAGTTAGTTGGAGACAATTCCCATCAACTCTATAGCTCAAACAGTTTAGAGACTTTTAGGACAGGTGTATCAGTATTCAATTTTCAATTTTGAGTATTTTTAGATGTTTTGAACCTTATGGCCAATTTTCATATTAATTATCTATATTATACAGTGTTCTGGTATAGGTATCAGTAGAGGGTTGGCTTGTGGTCCATCAGGATCATGAGAACCGTGTGACATTCTGGTTCTTAAAAATTGGGTCGCTACAGTAAAGATACTTCTATGGTCAAGCCTTTCTAACGGGTGATGCTAAATAGAACGTCAAGCCTAATCTAATGGGTGACTCTTGGGAGGTATCCAAGCCTTATTCTAATGGGTAACTCCTCATCCTGCGCTAGCTACACAGTTCTAGAGTTTATTATGAACGTCACATAAGTCATCACATATTAGGATCAAACCTTAGAACTTGTAGCCTACAACATGAATTAATAACTCAACAACAAATGAACTTCAATTTTCAATTCACATAAATCATAAAAACTCGTAAATATCAAATCTTTGAATTTAGAAAAGGATTCATGAACGTTTTGGGTGGAAGGGACCCAAGAATCAACATCTAGCATACCTTAACTAGAAGCTTCTTGATGATTAATGGAGGAATTCCCTTGAATTTTGATCCTCAATTGAAAACCCTAAGCTTCATCTTGAGGGATTTTTAGAGAAAATAATGTATTTTGGTGAATTAAGGGCTGAATCTCATGTTATAGGCTTAAATAAGGGTGGGAAAAAGACTAAAATAACCCTGGAGTTGCGACTATTTTAATGACTAAAACTAGGTGCCAACATGTTGGTTAATGCGGTGCGTCAATAGCATAGAGGCGATACCCGATGCGTCGTGCCATAATCGCACCATGATTGCACCAAGCCTCAGTACTTTTGACTGGTAGTCCTGGATTAATATTGACCAACACAATAGACAATGCGGCATTGCAATATTGCATTGGTCCACTATTTTGGGATTCCAAACATGGTCTAAATGAGGTCCAAACAACACAAAACTCATTTGGGAACCCCTATTGACCTTTCTGATCATGGATTAATTTAAATATCAAAATTTTGTGGGCGTAAAAGTCATGAAATAAGAACACAAACTTTTGAAGGCTAAAATTTCACAAAGTTTGACTACATAACTAGGAGATTCTAAGTTTGGGACCTCTTTTCAATCTTTAATGGATTGAGTTAAGCTTATAATTTTGCAGGGTCTTATAATAGAAAGGTATAGATGAGAGAAACTATTCGACTCATGATTTAGAGCTTTTAGCAATGGTATTTTCATTGAAAATCTGGTGGCACTATTTGTATGAAGTGCACGTGGACATCTTTTCTCATCATAAAAGTCTATATTATGTGTTCACTCAGAAAGAGCTTAATCTCAGGCAGAGAAGATGGTTTGAGCTTCTTAAGGATTATGACATGAGTCTTTACTACCATATAGGTAAGGCTAATGTTGTTGTTGATGCCCTTAATAGGTTGTCTATGGGGAGTTTAGCTCATGTGGATAAGAAGAGGCTGGAGTTTGTGAAGGATATTCACCACTTGGCTAATCTTAGAGTTCACCTTTTGGACTCTTAGAATAGTGGAGTATTGGTAGAAGAAGTGTCTCGGTCGTCTCTTGGTGCAGAGATCAAGGAGGAAAAAATGATAGATCCTATCTTAATAAAAATCAAGGGTGATGTAGGTGGGCAAAAGGTAATTGTATTTTAGATCAGTGATGATGGTACCTTACGGTACCAAGGGAGGTTATGGGTTTCGGACATCGATGGTTTGTGAGAAAGAGTATTGGCTGAGGCACCTAAATTGTTCTATGTTGTTCATCCTAGTTTGATAAAAATGTATCATAATCTCAAGGTTATATATTGGTGGAATGGCATGAAGAAGGATGTGGCTGATTTTATGGCCAAATATTTGGTGTGTTAGTAAGTGAAAGTTGAGTACATGAGTCCTGGAGGCTTGTATCGGGAAATTTAATTACCAGAATAGAAATAGTAAGTGATCAACATGGATTTCATTTTTGGTCTTCCTCGATCTCAGAATTAATTTGATTTTATTTGGGTCATCATAGATAGTAAGGATTAACTTTTCAGCTGAGGATTATGCGAGTTTGTATCTTCATGATATTGTGAAGCTACATGGATTACATATTTTTATTATCTCTAATCGTGGTATGTAGTTTTCATCTCACTTTTGGTAGTCATTTTAGAAAGGGTTGGGGACTAAGATTGGTCTGAGTACTACTTTTCACCCATAGATAGATGGGCAAATAGAAAGGACTATTTAGACATTGGATGATATGCTTCATATGTGTGTGATTGATTATGGTGGTAGTTGGGTTTAGAATTTACCGCTTTTAGAGTTTTCTTACAATAATAGCTATGATTTTAGCATTGGGATCACCCTTTTAAGGTGTTGTATAGTATCAGGTGCAGATCTCCTATTGGGTGGTTTGTGCTTGGTGAGGCGGATATATTTGTCCAGAATTTGGTTTATCAAGCAATGGAGAAGGGAAAGGTGATTCAGGATAGGCTTAAGTTTTTCCAAAGTCGCCAAATGTCCTATGTGAATGTAAGGCATAGGGAATTAGAGTTTGATATAGAGGATAGGGTGCTCCTAAAGGTATCTCCCATGAAGGGAGTAATGTTTGGGAAAAAGGGAAAGCTCAGTCCCCAGTATATTGGACCTTATTGGTTTGAGAGGAGATGGTAATATTGCATATGAATTGAAGTTACATTCTAGTTTGATCTCTATTTACCCAGTATTCCATGTCTCTTTGTTGAGACAGTGTTTAGATGATCCTTTATTGGTTGTTCTTTTGGAAGGATTGGGTATCTCATATTCTCTATCTTATGAAGAGGTCCCAGTTAAGGTCTTGGATTGGCAAGTTCATCTGTTTCGGACCAAGGATGTAGCTTCAATTAAGATTTTATGGCGAAATCACATGGTGGAAGAAGCTACTTGGGAAGCGCAAGAGGGCATGAATTCTAAGTATCTATATTTGTTTTCTTCTTTGAATATTCGTGTAGAAAGTATGTGTTCTTGACCACATCTTTATTTTTTAACTTGGTTAAAGGAAGACTTATTCCCTTGCATCATTGTTTTCTAACTTAGTTAAAGGTTAGAATGGTTATGTTTGCATTTAATTAATGTTTGTACTATCTTGTTTGTCCTTTGGGGATGAATAATCCTAGTGGGGGAGACTGAAACACCTTGGATTTTTGTCCTTAAAAATTTCCTGGGATTCGGACTTTTTGGACATCATATGACTCACCATACTAGTCGTATAGAGAGGGTATGAGTTGGGTGACCCAGTTGTATGTTGTCCAGTGTTAGGTTATATTGGGCAGCCAACTTTCTTGAATGGGTATAACTTGGGTGGTATGAGTCGTATGGTGGGTGACGGGTCATAGGGTTGTGTTTTTCTTCAATTAACCTGAAGCTTAGTAAATTAACTTGGAACTGAATATAAGTGGCTCACCATGAGTCTGAGATAGGGTACTTGTTGTCTGCTTGGGTACGATTGGGGCTTTGTGGTTATATGTTTGACAGTGTTAGGAATCCAAGAGATTCCTAGGGTACGAGTGGTAGGTACCACTCATATGATAGGGTACAAGTGGTAGGTACCACTCGTATGATAGGGTACTAGTGGTATAGTGGATTTTTACCTTCCGAAGGGAAATTTATGTAGTTTAAGTTAGGGCTAATCTGGATATTTCCCCTCTTAACCTCTTAAGGTCACATGACTTATATCACTCTTGGGATATCATTTACCCCAATATTCTAATCTTTAACATTTAGAAACTCTCTCAAATTCTCTCAAGGCTTTGGCGTATGAAGGCTAGGGCTTCATCAATAGGATCAATTTAGGGGTTACAAAGGTGATTTCTCTCTGTCATCTAAGGCATATTACTTCCCTCTCATTGTTAGTTCCAACTAAAGGCATGTTTTATGAATTTTTTTCATGGCATAAATGTTGTATGGTTTTGGGTCTTGAATATATATTTGGGGTTTTGGTTAAAAATAGTTTTGTTATGGTTTTTACATATGAATTTCTTATTATAGTGGTGGTTTAAACATTAGGTTGCATGGGAATGGTTAATTGGCACTTGGTTTTGGATTTGGAACCACTATTCCCTCAGCATGTTTGATAAATTGCCTATGAGAATGTTTTTTGTTAAATTGTTGGACATTCATTGAACTATACATGGTTTGACTTAGTAATGGAACCCGAAATGGTTTAAATGGTTTTGAATAGTTAAATTGTAACGTCTTTGTGGTTATCTTTGTTCTAATTGAAAGCCTTGTAGGGTACAAAGGAATCCCCCAAGCAAACTAAATAATGATCACTTTTAGGGTACATGAGAATCCCTTCTTCTTAAAAATGATGTATAAGGGCATTGCTTGCAAGCTATAGTCGGTATGACAATACCACAACTTATAGCCTCGATTAATAATAAATGGAATGGTGGTTTTGATATGTTGTGATAGCTTAAGTTGGGAAATAATAGATGGGTGTGATAGTTAACCGTGAAGGTGTGAGTCCAATGGACAATCACTGGAAACTATTGTTTGCGGACATAAAGATTGGTCATGACGTCCATATATGACACTTACGAGGTACATGGGAATCCCCTAAGTACACTTGTACATATGTACCATGAATAGAGAAGGGTACTCGGGAATCTCCTACTCCTATGGTACCTCTAGTTCATGTGGCTACACGCATCAAGGACCTTCAAGGGTTACACTGGACCCATATAGCTCATGGGTGGTTCTAGGACGGTTAAGCTAAACATACCCAGGTTAATGGTTTTAATGGCATGCTAAACCCAGTTCCCTTTTCTAGCATAGTTATATATATATATATATGTGTATGGTTGTGAATACATATGGTTGGTTTACTTGGTTTTAAAGGTTGGCATTATTTTATCCTTATCCTGATTGTATGCTAGCATTCACCCACTAACCCATATTTGAGTGGGTGTATCCCCACACGATGTAGGAGCTGGTCATTCTACTCCTCCTTCTTAGTGATCGATTCGGGATCATCTTAGTTGGATTGAAGTGGTGAGATTTCATATTCTGGAAAGCTCTATTTTATGTCATGAATGTTTTCACGTACTTTGGTTATTTCATAAACATTAGTTTTGGATATGGTTGGGGGCATGTCCTAACCGGATATTATTTTACTTTCGGTTAGAGGATTTGTGGTACTACTATTGGTTGGGATATGTGGTGTCGGTAGTGGTGTTAGCCTAAGTATTTGTATTGGTATTGGGCCAAATACCCTTTGACTGTATTTACGTTTTCTTCCATCCTTTTATGTTATGGACTCGTATTTTGTTATTGTTTGGTTTTAGTATGGTTATTGGTTTGGTATAGGATGGTTTGAATTGCTTAGAGACTTATCCCGGAGTCTAGAATTGTACAAAACACTAGCTTGTTATATGTTCAGAATTTATCCGACATAGGGCATGTGTTTGGAGGTTGGGTTGGGTAATGGGTGCGGTCTCCGATCCTAGTTGGATTTGGGATGCCCATTATGACAAGGCCCTGGTTTCGGTCATGTCACCTGTCCTTGACCTCAAAATCAAACTCTTGTAGCAAAAGAACCCACCGAATCAATCTAGGCTTTACATCTATTTTCGACATCAAGTTCCTTAATGTTGTATGATTAGTGTGCACTATTACCTTAATCTCAAATGCAAAACCATTGCTAATAACTCTTGTTCAGTAACTGTATAGCTCATTTTAGCATGTTTTAATGACTTCTTGGCATAGTATATGGGATCAAGAATTTTTTTCCCTTCTTTGGCCTAAGAAAACACCTAAGGCCACTAACTTGCATCACACATGATCGTAAATGGCAAGGACCAATTAGGGGACATGATAATAGGAGCCGTCATCAATTTCACTTTTTCACATACAAAATCCTTCAACCATGCTTCATCAAAAATCAAATTTCACCTTTTTCTCAAGAAGCTTACAAAGACGGTTGCAATCTTTAAGAAATCCTTAGTGCATCGCCTGTAAAAAATAGCATTGAAAGCTTTGAATACCTTTCATAGATATTGACGAGGTTTCTCGATCACTTCAATCTCACCTCTATCTATATCTATACCCTTTTTTAAAATCTTTTGCCCAAGCACAATGCCTTCTTTAACCATGAAATGGCATTTTTCCCAATTATGTACCAAGTTGCATTTATCAAATCTAAGAATAGCGTTTGCCATGAAAACAAAGCATTTATTAAAAGAATCACCAACAACAAAAAAATCATCCATGAATACTTCGATGGTGTCTTCTACCATATCAGGGAAGATTGTTATCATTCATCTCTAAAATTTGGCTAGAGCACTACACAACCCAAATGGCATGTGCCTAATGTATAGGTCCTATAAGGACTAGTGAAGGTCATTTTCTCTTATTTATCAGGTGCAATAGTAATTTGGTTATACCCCAAATAA